>NC_041385.1:443159153-443176629 GCF_002162155.2 Triticum dicoccoides
TAAGACTCCATAACACACACAGACTCCATCTCTCTCTCTCACACACACACACACCCCACACACACCCACAAACACACACACACACACACTAAGACTCCGTCTCACACACACATGCTTTAGGCGGAGCATTTGTTCCTACCACCCTTCATCCAACCTTACCCGTATGATAATAAAATCACCTTAATTTACTTGTATAACATGGACAAATTCCACTTTACTTTAGTAGTTAGAAAACTTATCATCTGTACCCTTATAAAAAACCGAGTTGGCGATGATGGTGTGCCTGCCATCTTGTAATATAGACCGTCTAATCTATATCTGACGGATAGAAAGCAAACTATGATAATTTTACAAAAGATACCCGCACCTCTCTCCACATCCTTATCTCCCACAACCTCATTGCTGAGCAATTAAAAAAGGAAGTCTCTGGAACAATCTAGCATGGTGGCCGTTGCTGCCTGTCGGCGCCGTCCATCCCCATGCCTCCGCCCATTCCGTCCACCAGTCACCACCATGCTCCACTCCTCCTCACCTTATCTCTCATCTTTCATTTTTTCGATGGCATTCTCGAGATACCAGTTTTCCGATAAAGTTCTCGAGATATCATTAGTTTTTACACATGGGATTACTCTTGCATGGGTCAATCACAATAGGTGTTTTGTAAAAAATGCATATTGATGTTCCATGCAATGCACGAGCATCTTTCTTGTAATTATATAACACAAATCACGAGCAGGAAGTGACATTTTTTTACACAACCACGTTAACAAGGCCACGTAAATCACTAGCTAATGTAAATACCATTATACTTATATCCCGATGCAAAAGGTTGAGTACATGTCCGAAGAGTAGAGTCGCACACACGCACTCTGTCTCTCAGAATCTCTCTCTCTCTCTCACACACACACACCAGTTATGTGGCGCTCACTTAAGCAGACACGTATGTTACAATTTGTGCCCCCACGGGTACACGTGATGATGCGCATTTATTTAAGCCAGACGACGAACCCAAATAGTAACTGCATTCAGTCCCCTCCCGCCGCCTCTTCTTTGGTTTCCATCGCCCAGTAGCCATGGCCGGGCCGAAGGTAATTGGTAACAACATACGCCATACTCCTGCCAGAGCAGCGCTTTAATTTGGAAATTTTAGTGGTCATGCATGCATCTTTTTGTGCTAGCACTCCTATATAAGGGTTGACCGGTCACTTCCCACGGGCGTGCGCGGGCGGTGGAAGAGGAAGGAGAAGGGAAGCGGGCTCTGGAGTAACATTTTTCCCACAATTTCTTAGAGGGTGATTGGATACGTTTTAGTCCCATGACTAAAAGTAGTGGGACTAAAACTTGCTAGCCTCACCCATGCTTGGATCCAAATACTAAAGCGACCAAATCAAATTAATGAGCATTTATTATCCTCCAAACCAACCAATCCAGAACTTGCTTGTGTTAAAGGAGAGGAGTTAAATGAGGAGAGAGAGGACTAATCCACATTTTAGTAGGGGTACCCCTGACTAAAAAAATTAGTCTCAAGACTAGTTTCAGCCCCTCTTTAGTCAGGGGTGCTTGGAACTTTAGCCTCTTAAAGAGACTATTTTTAGTTAGACTAAAATAAGTCCCTTGGATCCAAGCACCCTCTTAGGAAACTGAGTGCAATAATTGAGTAGTTTTGCAAACTACCAGTACTACACTTGAAACGGTTCAAAACCTATACTCCCTTGCCAGCGCGCGCTTCCCGCGTGAAACGGTCAGTGTCACCCTGGAGCGTCAGTGCCGCATTAATGCTCGGCCAGAGCAGAGGCGATCTCACTGGCGCCGGCTTTGAAGCAGCGCGACGACCGAGAGAGCACCACTTTTCCAGGTGCACGCGACTGCTCCGCATCGAGGATGGCCATAGGCCCTGTTTGGATCCATGGGTTAGAGTTAGTTTGAGCTAGTTGGGGCTCAAATAGCCCAAAAGTATCCAAGCATGAGGGTTTTAATTGGAGCAAGTTGCACCGAACCCACCAAAAAAAACTATCCCACCCAAGAGGTGCTAACTGGAGATAGTTCTCATTGGGACCATTGAAAAATCACTTTTCTCTCCCCATCAAGTGCATTTATTGTCAATCTAACCCTATCACCCAAACACCTCTTTGGCTACAGTTAGTTTAGGGTTAGTCATGAGTTAGTCTAACCTCTAGCTAAGTTAGAGTATCCAAACAGGAGCAGTATAGGACATGCAAGTTGCTCAAAGAATACACTCAAATTTGTACGTGAAAAGACTTTTTTCTTTTTGAAAACGGAACATGAAAGGAATTTTTTTAGAATGCTCTTGGCATGTCGCTAACATGTGATGAGTTAACCAACCTCAATAGACGACAAAAATGCCAGCCCGCCACACTTTGAGAGAGACGAGGGAGAAGCGATACGGGCTGCTGGATTACTAGAGATAGGTGTCGCACGGAAGCCAAGAAATATGGTGATTGCCTGGGTTAGCCATGTACTAGTATGATGTAACTAAACTGGGCTGCCATGTTTCGTACTCTTCAAGTCCACTATGGAGATGATTGGTTGATTTTATATAGCTGAATATTATAAAATATTATGAGTGCAGATGCTCCACCACGAGGTTCCTTGCTCCTTCTCGGTCATCAGGAATCTACATTCTTCCACTCTATTTTTTTACGTGAGCTTTGTTCATCCTTTTGCCAACACGCAAGACATCTAGCATCAAGGTGCACATGTCATGCAAGGATCGTTCCATCTATATGAAGAACACGTGGGACTGGAACTACGAGACGGACATGTACCCAAGAGTGGACGTACGAACCTGAGTAATGTAGCGTAGTAAGTGAAGTAGAAAGGCACAAATGGTATGAACATGCGTGGCATATAGGCTATGTTTGGTTGCATTCTCGTCTCAGCATAGTTGTTCCCTCTTCATGCATGCTCAACTCAACACCCCTCTTCATGCATGCTCTCTTCATGCATGCTTCTAGTGTATTTGTGCTAAATTAGTGTGGACTCATGCACCCTCCATACACTCTACCAAACACCCAAAAGTGGGTTGAGAAGGGAACTCTTGGGCGGCATTTGTCTCTTACTATGTACTCCCTCCGTTCCAAATTACTCGTCATGGAACTAAAACCATGACGAGTAATTTGGAACGGAGGGAGTACCACTAAATGTTGTACGTGCAATGCACGGTGATGTTATGGAGTACGTGCCTAAGTACTCTACTACTACTATATTAGTTGGAGGCACATATTAGCTTTTATATTTGTTTACGTGTATGCCCCGAGACCTTCCAACTAGACGTGTCTTTCTCTCTAGGTCACACTTTGTATCATTCATACCACTAGTACTACTACGTGTGGTCTCCGACCCAGAAGTGGAAGAAGTGGAGACGCTCTACCACACTGGGTTTTTTTGCGCTGGGCTCTACCATGCTGTTCATGTCCCACTCCTTTTGCTGACGTGTGGGACATCCAGCACGTGTCTAGTTTGGCACTCTTTATCGTAAGAGTTCAAATGCTAGCATTCATCAAAAATAAAAAATAAATATAAATCAGCAGTGATACTTTTTTTTGATAACCAATCAACAGTGATACAATACCACGCGGTTTCCTTGCTCCTCGATATCAGAAAGAATACTTCCGTTCGCCAACATGTGGGACGTCGACCATCCTGGTCCACTTGCCATGCACGCAGAACTCCAAGGGAGAGTCACCCCGGACGTCGCGCCGCAGTAATAATGACTAATGAGCCGTCAAATCACAGGCCCAACCTTTCCCACTTTGAAGTTGCTCGGACGAAGGAACCATCATGACTTCATTGAATTCCGCTTCTTGAAGAAAACTACTGTACCAGCAGTACTGCTAGCTACAATAGTTACTCCAACAGAGGCCTCCTTTCGTTCATAGGATAGGAATTTTATAGGAATATGAAAATCATAGGAAGTGAGATGACATGCATCTCAATTCCTATAGATAAAGAGATGTCGTTTGATGCATAGGATAGGAATTTTTCCATTGAGTCTAGGCTAATGTACTGGTAATTTGCTCTAAAAACTACAGTAGTAACTAGTAGTATTGGTACATGCTCGTACTCAGACACAGACACACACACTAACTACTAGTACCACTACTTCTCCCATCCTAGCCATACGCCGTCGTTCTCCTTCCCGGCTTTGTCGGCAACACCCCACCGTGCTTGGATCTCCACCGAACTCTCCGCAGCAGCGCGTGCGTCCTCTTCTTTCTTGTGGCGGCGGGCCTCTCTTTTCTTTAGTGCTTTCTGACTTTTCCGCTCCCTCTATGCGGCTTTGGCCACCTCTTGCTCTACCGCCCATTCGGCCTTGGTAGCTTCAAATTCCTCCCACATAGGTGCGAGGTTGCGAGCGGCGATGAACTCGGCACGGCGGGATGCCATTGCTTCCCTACCATTTTTTGTGCGGTCATGGGCGGCGATGAACTCGGTGCGGCGGGATGCCATCGCTTCCTTACCGGTTAGTGTGCGACGTGGTGGCATGAACGACGCTTGGTGAGAGCTCTGGGGTGGAGGGGCTGGACAACCGTATAGTGCATTAGTTTGTCAAGAGCTCAAGGATAGAAGACGAAGGAAATTTGGTTTCCCCTTCAATCTTGGTCATTCATTACCGAGTAAAATGCATTGGCGGTCATCGAACTTGTCTTGATATCTCACTTTGAACTTTGCATACGAGATATGGTGATTATACAGTCACTGGCTCAGCATATAGCTTCATATTTGTCTGGTTGACCAGTGAAACAGTCAGGATGTGTCTCATCAGCTCATGTTCTTTATCTATCTACGCAAGCCTACCTGTCGGTGGAGAAAGAAATAAAAACCGAAATTTTGCGTATGTGGGGAGTCAAACCACGGACTCGTCGCTGCAACACACACTCGTCAGCCAAATGAAAATGAAATACTTTGTGTCAGACACTCACGCTCATGCTGTCAAAGCATGCTAATGCATGCACGTCACCCACTCAATCAAAGTCCTGCTCATGGCGCAACGCAAACGGCGAGCCCATCACCTGCGTGCCCCATCGATGCCTGACATTACTGTTTATATGTTTGATGGAGGCCTACACGAACGCCGAGCATGTATTCACCTGGCTCAACACCAATGGTCATACTCGGAGCGCCTTGCTCATGTATATCGTCCATCACAACGACAATTTATAAAATAGCCTAGCTAGAGAGGGTACTATGGTACAGAGTATGTACTATCGTGAGCGACCGATCTTAGTACGACTGCACACGAGTGTGTGTCTGATCGATTCGTCCATTATTCGTAGTTATGCATGGTTGTGTGGTGTCTAATGTTGGTCATTGAAGGCTAGCTGGCGACAAGAGCGGTTGCATGGACGCCTGGTTTTCAATACGTGCCACATATGCTTCGAAGGCTCGTCATCCATGAGTTCACACTTTACCACCACGCCAGCGTCTGACCCCCTAGCCTACCGAAACCCCTTCCATCGCTAGCGCGCACTTCCCACCTGAAACGGCCACCGTCTCTCCAGAACGTCAATGCTGCATTCACCGGACTTAACTACACGTGCAGTTGGTGTGTCACTGACATGCGGGCCATATGCCTGTTGGGCCCACATGTCAGTAACCCAACACACCTGCAGTTAAGTCACTGAAGCAGCATCTGCATGCATGCCCGACGAACCTACTCTGGCGCCAGCCGTCCATCCGTCTGCCGCGGCTCATTGCCATTCGCCCGCTATATTAACTTGAGCCCCAGCTCCCAGCCATAGCCAAAGACCCACATTCATTCTCCTCCAGTCCCTTCCTTCTGTCGACACCCCTCCAACCATGGCCTCCTGGTGCTCCGAAGCTCTCTTGCACGTACTGTCGTAGGAGCAAACAAGGGACATCGGTGGCTCCGCTCTGTGCGCGTTCCAAAGCTCTCTTTGATGTACTGTCGCAGGAGCAGACAAAGGAGATCACCGGGACCCCCCCGGCCGCCCTCCGCCGCTACAACCACGAAGCCGACGCACGTGCGCGGGCGCAATCGACAGTGAGGAAGAGTAGTACACGGTATGTCACCGCCGCTCTGGTCCTAGGAAGGCCACCGCTTCTCCACTCAGTTGACGCCTAGCTTGGTGGGGTAAACATCGGCGGCCAATTAGCCACTTGACGGCGACATGGAGGCGGAAATCTTCAGAACCTTGTGCTCCGGAGGAGGAGGTTATCGAGGCGGATGAGGAGGAGGCAAAGGCAATGGCCGACTTTCTCGGGTTCATGGCCGGACATGGTGGTCGGGCGCCGGCGATCGTTTATATTAGGTTTACAGTAGGTTTTAGTACGGTTTGTGCAAAATATGTAATGAATTTCATCCAGTTTGTAGGAATAGTTTTCGAAATGTAATGAATTTGATAAGGTTAATTTGAAATTTGCTTTGTTTGCACGAATTTCGTCTGGTTAATTCATATAGTTGTCGAAAGGTATGCAGGAAGCATCGGATGGCATCCATCAGTGTCCTCGGACAGATGCCAGTGTAAATTTGTGGACCAGCGCTAGAGATGCCCTAACTATCATGCTATAATCGCTAACAGTGCTCTATTATTTGGCAGGGAACAGTTATCCCTCGATCAAAATCATATTCGCGGTGTTTCACACTCCTCCCATGTAAGAGTGTAAAGTCTTGCTTACATAAAAATGGAGCAAGTGGATGGCACTGTAGCACGTAATCTCACACAAACTAGCCCACCTAACGAACGGGAAAGCACCGCCCTCGTCATTTTGTTCTGGATTTCTATCGATCGATCATGCAAAAATGTTACGCTTTGCAAATTCTAAAGGAAAAGGCGGCACACTTACGACTCGTATGCGTCGGACCCCTGACAGTCGGGCTCGCACGCCGCTCACCAGAGGGGACACGCATTGTCTTTTAATTGCACTGACATGTGGGACTGCAATTGAATAAACCGTTGATAGCCAAAATCTAATTTCTCGGCTGGCGTCGGCTGAGAAGAGAGAGACGGGGGAGGGACAAGAGATCACCCGCCCGCCGCTCACGGACTCTAAGAAATATATGGTGATAATGTGAGGTGGGCCATGCAGGAGTCCGAACCGCTTCCAAGCCCGCTTCTGACCGCCCTGGCCCACCAGAACCCCCCCTCCCTGCGCGTGCTCCCCCCTCAGACGCCAACTGCCCGCCGCATGCATGCATAGCAAGTAGTACCCGCTTATGTGGAGGAGACAGAGGCATTGACAAAGTCAAGGAGTGGTGTAGCGACCCGACCTCAGATGGTCAAGTCTCTGTGCTTAGGTGTCATCCCTGGATCAGTAATGCTGACACCACACAGTACTTCGAAGGATTTATAACAGAGTAGCAATCACACACTTATTACATCGAATGTCTCAAAAGAGAACTTATTACAATAATATGGCTTAAGGCCATCTAATGCGATAACAGCGGAAGGCTTGGAAGATAAAGTGAGTCCATCAACTCCAACGGCATAACTGAGCTGCACGGCAACGACCTATGAACCTTACTCCTCGTCTGAAAAGTCTGCAACATAATACGTTGCAGCCCGAGAACGGGTCAGCACATGGAATATGCTGGCAATGTAACACAGAAGAGCAATAACAGAATAATGCTACTACTACATGCATATTTGGCTGGTGGAAAGCTCTATGGTTACAGTTTTTGCGAAAAGCCAATTTTCCCTACTACAAAGGAATCAGTTTTAATTTAACTATCATGGTAGTTGAAACATCATTTAAGAAGGTACACCCCAACTCAATGATCCCAATTAAAAGTAATTTAACAACCCAAGCAAAATTTATTTTAGAGCGTTGAGATACATGCAAATACTCAAGTACTAGATACTCAGAATTGTCCATAAACGGGGACACGGCTAACCATGATCAGATTGTACACTCTGCAGAGGTTTGCGCACTTTTCCCCGCAAGACTCGATCGCCTCCGTTGATTCTCGCACTGCATGGTGTTTGAGAGACGGATGACCGAGACACAGTCTTTCAGAAGCATTAACTCTCTACTCCGGGCAGACCATACCAAACCTACAAACCCACTACCTGCTGATCCACCTCTTCAAGAGCTTCACACAACTTACTCAAACTATGCTAGAGCCCATAATAGCTTGCGGCTGCACACGGAAGTTTCTAGCATGAATAGACTCAGTTCCCTTTGAGCCTGGGTGGCGGTCCATAGGAGAATCACACGGTAACCCCGGGATTTCCAAAAATAAAACAGGCAATCACTGGTAACCCCAGGTGCCTCAATCCACCCAGATGTGTATTAAAGTTGCCACCATTAATTAACAATCTCACATCTGTCATGGATATCACTCAAACCCAATCCACGTCTACGAGCATAGCATGGCAATATAAGCATAACGTAGAAGTAACTCCCAAGGGTTTGATAATAAACAGGGCAATAGGTTCTACCTCAGCAACTACTTCCCAACCCACAAGTTAAAGACATCCTAGTCATGCAATGTTTGAGGTTTGAAACTAATGCACAAAAACTGGGTATGAAAAGAGTATGATCAATGTGTTACTTGCCTTGCTGATGATCCGGGTATCCTAGAGACTCGTAGTAACACGCTTCGCACTCCGGGAATTCTAGCGCAAGCAAACAATAACATACATAAGCAACAATCAAAGATGCACAAGTAGAACTCCAGATAAAAGAGTCTGACCGGAGAGTTCAACTTAAGAACTCCGGTTTTGCAAGAAGAATCAAATCAAACGAAGCAACGAAACTCAAACGGCAAAAGAAACAACGTCGTTTTACTAATCTGGATCTAAGCCAAATTTTACATAAGAAAAATCTTGTTTGAGTTGATTATTCGGAAAGAGGGTTTCGAGACGAAACTCCAGGCACTTGAATCGCCTGATTCCGATAAACGAGCGAAAAGATAAACAGGTTTGAAAAACAGATCAGAAATTGCGATCAGAATAATCGCGGAATAAAACCGATAAAAAGAAAAACGTCGAACTGCTAAACGGACGGACGTTCGTTAGCAGAAATTAAACAGAGAACGTGTTCGTCAAAACGAACGGGTGAACGAACGTTCGTTAAGTAAATAAATCAAAAAAAATAAACCGATCTAAAAAAACGATCTAGGGTTTTCAAAACAAACCGAGGGTTTATTTAAGAAAACTGGCGGCGGGGTTCGGGTACCTCCGGCGACTCGTCTGGCGAGGCGGCGGCTCCGGCGGGGCTTCGGCGACGGCGGCGGGAGGCGGTGGCGGCAACGCGGGGCTGTGGCAGCGGCTCCGGCGGCGGGCTGCGAGTGCGGCGGCGGCGGCGGGCTGTGGTGGTGGTGGTGGCGATGTGGCGGCGGGGGCGGCGGCTTTATAGGGGGCGGGGCGGGGATGGCTTGGGCGAGGGGGCGCCCGGGGTGGAGTCCGGCTCGGACCCGCCCTCGACGTCCGTGACGCGCACGGCGCGCGCGCGGGGAAGGCGGCGGCGGCTGGCTGGGCCGGCCTGCTCGGCTGGGCCTTCGGCCCAGTCGGGCGTGGTTTTTTTTTTAACATTCCGCCGAAAGAAAAATTCCTAGAAAAATAAATAAAAATCTAAAAATTCCAAAACAAGTTTTCTCGGTCTAAATAAAATATTTAGAACAAGATGAACTTTTCTTGGCCCCTAAAATGCAATTTTAAAATATGCAACATTTTTCTAGGAGCAAATAAAATCCCGAAATAAATTCAAATAAAATCCCAAAATGATTTTAACATTTTTCCTCCGATATTTCAATTATTTTGGAGAAGTCATATTATCTCCCCTCATTTATTATTTTAAAATGAAATATTTTCCGGAGAGAAAATAATTAAAATCAAATCCTCGTCTTCACTATTTGATAAAATTTCAAATATGAAAATTAGAAAATCCCCAACTCTCTCCAAAGGTCCTTGAGTTGCTTAGGATTTCGAGGATTGCAAATGAAAAAGCAATAAAATATGATATGCATGTATGACCTATGTATAAGATGCCAAATTGGAAATTTGGGATGTTACAAAACCTACCCCCTTAAGATGAATCTCGCCCTCGAGATTCGGGTTGGCTAGAAAATTGGTGCGGACGGTCCTTGCGAATATCTTCCTCTCGTTCCCAGGTGGCTTCCTCCTCAGAATGATGACTCCACTGAACTTTGCAAAATTTGATCACCTTGTTGCGAGTGACTCGGCTATCAAACTCAATAATCTTAACTGGCTTCTCCTATGGTTATTATCCAGTCGAATCGCCTCCAATGGTACTGTATCATTCAATGGTATATCGGCCATCTCAGCATGGCACTTCTTCAGCTGTGATATGTGAAACACATCGTGAACTCCTGACAATCCTTCTGGTAACTCTAGCTTGTAGGCAACTTCTCCCATCCGTTCCAAAATACAATACGGTCCTACGTATCTCGAGGCTAATTTTCCCTTAACTCCAAATCGTTTTACTCCCCTCAAGGGTGATACTCGTAGATAGGCTCTATCTCCAACTTCATAAGTTACTTCCTTGCGTTTTGAATCTGCGTAACTCTTCTGTCTGGACTGAGCAACCTTTAGTCTGTCTCTGATCAGTTTGACTTTCTCCTCTGATTGTTTGATCAAATCTGGTCCAAACAACTGACGATCTCCTACCTCGTCCCACATCAATGGTGTTCTACACCTGCGTCCATACAGAGCTTCGAACGGTGCCATCTTCAAACTGGCCTGGTAACTGTTGTTATGAGAAAACTCTGCATACGGCAAATTGTCATCCCAACTAGATCCATAATCTAGTGCGCAGGCTCTTAGCATATCCTCCAGAATCTGATTGACTCTCTCTGTCTGTCCATCGGTCTGCGGGTGAAAAGCTGTAATGAACTCCAATCGGTTTCCCAAAGTCTGGTGTAACTGATGCCAAAACTTTGAAGTAAACTGAGTCCCTCTATCTGATACGATGCTCCTCGGAACTCCATGTAAACATACGATCCTGGTCATATATATCTTGGCCAACTTCGCACTGGTATATGTTGTTTTCACCGGGATGAAATGAGCTACCTTAGTCAATCGATCCACAACTACCCATATAGAATCATATCCTGTCTTGGTTCTGGGTAATCTGGTAATAAAGTCCATACCAAGTTTATCCCACTTCCATTCGGGTATTGGCATAGGCTGTAACAGTCCTGCTGGCTTCTGATGTTCTTCCTTCACCTTTTGACATACATCACATACGGCTACATACTCGGCAATATCCTTCTTCATTCTAGTCCACCAAAAACGTTCCTTCAAGTCCATATACATCTTGGTGTTTCCGGGGTGAATCGAGTATGGTGAGTCATGGGCCTCCTGAAGTATCAACTTCCTGACCTCCGAATTGTTGGGCACATAAATTCGGTCCTCAAACCATAAGGTATCGTGCTCATCTTCGCGAAAACCTTTGGCTTTACCTTCGCCCATCCTCTCTCTTATCTCAGCAATCTCTTTGTCTTCCTTCTGAGCTTCTTGAATCTTGTCCAATAGTGTTGACTGAACTTCCATTGTTGCAAGAAAACCTCTTGGAACAATCTCCAATCGTAGTTCCATGATCTCTGCAGCTAATTCTTTTGGCATTCCATTGCTCACAAGAATATTAGCATAACTCTTCCGGCTCAAGGCATCTGCTACGACATTGGCTTTTCCTGGATGGTAGTGTAGCTTCATGTCGTAATCCTTTATAAGTTCCAACCATCTCCTCTGCCCGAGGTTCAACTCCTTCTATGTGAAAATGTACTTCAAGCTCTTATGATCCGTGTACACATCACAACGGTTTCCAATAAGATAATGTCTCCAGGTTTTTAGTGCATGCACCACGGCTGCTAACTCCAAATCATTCGTGGCATAGTTCAACTTGTGTGGCTTCAGTTGCGTGAGGCATACGAAACAACTTTTCCTTCTTGCATAAGCACACATCCAAGTCCCAAGCGAGAGGCGTCACAATACACTTGAAACTCCTTATGTATATCTGGCAAAGTTAGCACTGGGGCTGTAGTCAATCATTCCTTCATCTCTTGAAAACTTGTCTCGCACTCCTCCGTCCATTTGAACTTAGTATCCTTCTTCAGCAATTCAGTCATTGGTTTAGCAATTTTGGAAAAATTCTCAATGAATCTCTGATAATATCCTGCTAGTCCAAGAAAACTGCGGATCTCGCCAACTGAAGTGGGTGCCAACCATTCAGCGACCGACTGAACCTTACTGGGATCTACTGCTATACCCTCTCCTGATATAACATGCCCAAGAAATCCAACTTCTTTCAACCAAAATTCGCACTTGCTGAATTTGGCATATAACTGATGTTCCCTGAGTTTCTCGAGAACCAAACGCAAGTGTTCCGCGTGCTCTTCTTCGTTCTTCGAGTATATCATAATGTCATCAATGAATACCACAACAAACTTGTCCAAATACTCCATGAATACCTTGTTCATCATACTCATGAAATAGGCAGGGGCGTTAGTCAGTCCAAATGACATGACCATATACTTGTATAATCCATACCGAGTGGTAAACGCTGTCTTGGGTATATCCTTCTCTCAGATCTTCAACTGATGGTATCCTGATCGTAGATCAATCTTCGAAAACAGCTTAGCTCCTTGTAACTGATCAAACAGATCATTGATCACTGGTAAGGGATACTTGTTCTTTATTGTTACTTCATTTAGAGCTCGGTAGTCAACAACCATCCTTAGGGATTTATCCTTCTTCTCCACCAAAAGTACTGGGGCTCCCCAAGGTGATGAGCTTCTACGAATGTAACCTTTCTCCAACAACTCCTTAATCTGCTTCTTAATTTCCTCCAGATCATTTGCTGGCATCCGATAGGGTCTCTTGGATATCGGTCCTGTTCCTGGCAATAGCTCTATCAAGAACTCGATGTCTCTATCCGGTGGCATACCTGGTAACTCTTTGGGGAAAACATCCGGAAAATCCTTTACTATAGGTACTTCCTCCTGTACAACTCCCGTGAGGGTGTTTACTTGGCTCCTCCTAGGCACATGCCTAGATACATACTTAATCCTTGTTCCCTCTGGGGTGGTAAGATAAATCGACTTACTAGCACAGTCAATACTTCCTTCATACTTTGACATCCAGTCCATACCTAATATCACATCCAATCCTTGTGACTCCAAGATAATTAGGTCAGACGGAAATACATGCGTGCCAATGATTAGGGGTATCTGGGTGCACCATCTGCTAGCCATGTACTCTGATCCCGACGAGCTCACTAAGAGGGGTGTCCTAAGGGTTTGGGTTGGCAACTTAAACTTTTCCACAAATCCCCTTGATATGTATGAATGCGATGCACCAGTATCGAAAATAACAATAGCGGTAAATGACAGAACCAAAAACTTACCTATTACCGCGTCCGGCTGCTCTTCAACCTCCTCCACGTTAACGTGGTTCACTTGACCTTTGTTGAATGGATTGGGCTTCTTCCCTGCGCTCCCGTTTCCATTCCCGTTCTTTCCTTCAGAGCAGTCATTGGCGTAGTGCCCTGTCTTCCCGCACTTGTAGCAAACGACTTGGCTTAAGTCCCTCTTTGCGGGTGTGGATGGGTTAGAGTGGTTCTGATTATTGTTGGCTCCATTCCCATTCCCGTTCTTCACACCATTATGGTTATGCGGTCCTCCTCCAGCATGATTATGTCCTCCATGGTTATGAACAAGTCCTCCTGAGTTCGGAGTCAAACGGGGCTTCTGGTGAGCTCCTGAATTGTATTTTCCTTGTCCATACTTCCTCTTACGATTATCAATCTGCTGTTGCTTCCCTTCAATCATCAGGGCCTTGTCTACCAACTCCTGGTAGTTGTTGAAGGTTTCTACCATCAACTGCATACTCATCTCATCATTCAGCCCTTCCATAAACTTCTCCTGCTTCGCGGCATCTGTGGCCACATCATCAGGGGCATAATGTGACAACTTGCTAAACTCATCCACGTACTGACCAACAGTATGATTCCCCTGGCGTAGGTTGCGAAACTCACGCTTCTTCATCTGCATAGCTCCAGTCGAGACATGGGCAGTGCGAAAAGCCTGCTGAAACTGAGCCCATGTGACAGTGTCGATAGGATAGGTGGCTGTGAAATTCTCCCACCATGCTGCTGCACGTCCATCCAGTTGGTGTGCGGCAAAATGCACCTTCTCAGCATCTGTGCATCCAGCGGTGGTTAACTCCCTTCCAATACGACGTAGCCAATCATCTGCAACTATTGGCTCGATGCTACTGGAGAACACCGGCGGCTGTAACCTTAAGAAACGGGCGAGGTTATCCACTAGCGGCGGGTTGTTGTTGTTGGCATTGTTGTTATTGGCATTGCCCTGGTTCTGAACTAACAACTGCATCAGGGCATTCTGCTGCTGAATCAACTGGGTGATCTCCGGTGGGAAAACAAACTCGGGGTCTCTCCTCGGAGGCATCTGATGGGTTTAGATGGAAGAGATTTAGAATAGAAAAAGATCTAGGGGAAACACTACCCATATGTATATGAGGCAAACACAAGCATTCATTCAATCAATCAAGCAAGGGCATACAAAGCGGTCTAGGACTATCACAAAAGTGCTCACTACTACTAGTTACATGGGGGAATACTAGTATCATATGGTGGTCATCTAAAAATTTTGATTGGTGGAAGACTCCATGATGTCTGCTCCAGCTTCATCTTCGTAGTCATCATCACTTGAATTTGAATCTGTGTCGTCGATGATGATGTAGTTGTCCGGGTGAATGGGGTCTTCTTTCAGAACTGGTCCTCCCATGAAAATTCCGATCTTCTCGACTAGGTCATCATTCTTCTCCAATAGCGTCTTGATTTCCTCCTCATATCCATGGCGTGTGAACTTAAGTTCTTCCTCCAGCTCGATGATCCTGGTCTTTGCTTTCTTCAACTCGTTCATGTCTGCGCACATCTGGTTCTCCTGATGTTGAATGTGCTGGTTTTGCTCCTGGATAAAGGCCGCGACAGATCTATCCTTCCTGGTGCTGATCATCTCCCATTGTTCATCTCGGCGCCCACATATTTGATAGATGGTATCCTCTAGTTCTTTGTTGTAGATTTCTCCAATGGGTCCCATGGTAATATGAGCTGCCATACTCTTGCCAAGGCTCCAGGTGGGTGCTTCGAAATAAAACTCTATAGGTTTGGAATTTGGCGAGAACGTCCTTCCTGGAACTCGTACTTGAATCATCCAGCGCTCTTCTTCCGGTAGGGTGGCGTTGTTCGTCCTGGTGAAGCTTGGTATTCCAATATTCAAGTACCTAGTGACTTCCCTCAAGTGGCGTCCAAAAGGTGTGTCTTCATCTGGTTGTGCAAACTTGGTCTTCATCTCCTTCATCCTAAAGGGTGGAAAGAGAAGAGGAGTCAGAAATGAGAAGAGAGTGTGATCTATGGTTTATCTTAGTGGTCGTGTCCTACACTCAGCGTGTGCTCTGATACCATCTTGTAGCGACCCGACCTCAGATGGTCAAGTCTCTGTGCTCAGGTGTCATCCCTGGATCAGTAATGCTGACACCACACAGTACTTCGAAGGATTTATAACAGAGTAGCAATCACACACTTATTACATCGAATGTCTCAAAAGAGAACTTATTACAATAATATGGCTTAAGGCCACCTAATGCGATAACAGCGGAAGGCTTGGAAGATAAAGTGAGTCCATCAACTCCAACGGCATAACTGAGCTACACGGCAACGACCTACGAACCTTACTCCTCGTCTGAAAAGTCTGCAACATAATACGTTGCAGCCCGAGAACGGGTCAGCACATGGAATATGCTGGCAATGTAATACAGAAGAGCAATAACAGAATAATGCTACTACTACATGCATATTTGGCTGGTGGAAAGCTCTATGGTTACAGTTTTTGTGAAAAGCCAATTTTTCCCTACTACAAAGGAATCAGTTTTAATTTAACTATCATGGTAGTTGAAACATCATTTGAGAAGGTACACCCCAACTCAATGATCCCAATTAAAAGTAATTTAACAACCCAAGCAAAATTCATTTTAGAGTGTTGAGATACATGCGAATACTCAAGTACTAGATACTTAGAATTGTCCATAACCGGGGACACGGCTAACCATGATTAGATTGTACACTCCGCAGAGGTTTGCGCACTTTTCCCCGCAAGACTCGGTCGCCTCCATTGATTCTCGCACTGCATGTTGTTTGAGAGACGGATGACCGAGACACAGTCTTTCAGAAGCATTAACTCTCCACTCCGGGCAGACCATACCAAACCTACAAACCCACTACCTGCTGATCCACCTCTTCAAGAGCTTCACACAACTTACTCAAACTATGCTAGAGCCCATAATAGCTTGCGGCTGCACACGGAAGTTTCTAGCATGAATAGACTCAGTTCCCTTTAAGCCTGGGTGGCGGTCCATAGGAGAATCACACGGTAACCCCGGGATTTCCAAAAATAAAACAGGCAATCACTGGTAACCCCAGGTGCCTCAATCCACCCAGATGTGTATTAAAGTTGCCACCATTAATTAACAATCTCACATCTGTCATGGATATCACTGAAACCCAATCCACGTCTACGAGCATAGCATGGCAATATAAGCATAACGTAGAAGTAACTCCCAAGGGTTTGATAATAAACAGGGCAATAGGTTCTACCTCAGCAACTACTTCCCAACCCACAAGTTAAAGACATCCTAGTCATGCAATGTTTGAGGGTTGAAACTAATGCATAAAAACTGGGTATGAAAAGAGTATGATCAATTTGTTACTTGCCTTGCTGACGATCCGGGTATCCTAGAGACTCGTAGTAACACGCTTCGCACTCCGGGAATTCTAGCGCAAGCAAACAATAACATACATAAGCAACAATCAAAGATGCACAAGTAGAACTCCAGATAAAAGAGTCTGACTGGAGAGTTCAACTTAAGAACTCCAGTTTTGCAAGAAGAATCAAATCAAACGAAGCAACGAAACTCAAACGGCAAAAGAAACAACGTCGTTTTACTAATCTGGCTCTAAGCCAAATTTTACAGAAGAAAAATCTTGTTTGAGTTGATTATTCGGAAAGAGGGTTTCGAGACGAAACTCCAGGCGCTTGAATCGCCTGATTCCGATAAACGAGCGAAAAGATAAACAGGTTTGAAAAACAGATCAGAAATCGCGATCAGAATAATCGCGGAATAAAAACCGATAAAAAGAAAAACGTCGAACTGCTAAACGGATGGACGTTCGTTAGCAGAAACTAAACAGAGAACGCGTTCGTTAAAACGAATGGGCGAACGAACGTTCATTAAGTAAATAAATCAAAAAAAAATAAACCAATCTAAAAAAACGATCTAGGGTTTTCAAAAAAAAACGAGGGTTTATTTAAGAAAACCGGCGGCGGGGTTCGGGCACCTCCGACGACTCGTCCGGCGGGGCAGCGGCTCCGGCGGGGCTTCGGCAGCGGCGGCGGGCTGCGGGGCTGCGGCAGGAGGCGGTGGCGGCGACGCGGGGCTGTAGCAGCGGCTCC
>NC_041385.1:443177068-443216958 GCF_002162155.2 Triticum dicoccoides
TGCAGTGGTGGTGGTGGCGATGTGGCGGCGAGGGCGGCGGCTTTATAGGGGGCGGGGCGGGGCTGGCTTGGGCGAGGGGGCGCCCGGGGTGGAGTCCGGCTCGGACCCGCCCTCGGCGTCCGTGCCGCGCACGGCGCGCGCGCGGGGAATGCGGCGGCGGCTGGCTGGGCCGGCCTGCTCGGCTGGGCCTTCGGCCCAGTCGGGCGCGGGTTTTTTTAAGCATGCCGCCGAAAGAAAAATTCCTAGAAAAATAAATAAAAATCTAAAAATTCCAAAACAAGTTTTCTCGATCTAAATAAAATATTTAGAACAAGATGAACTTTTCTTGGCCCCTAAAATGCAATTTTAAAATATGCAACATTTTTCTAGGAGCAAATAAAATCCCGAAATAAATTCAAATAAAATCCCAAAATGATATTAACATTTTTCCTCCGATATTTCAATTATTTTGGAGAAGTCATATTATCTCCCCTCATTTATTATTTTAAAATAAAATATTTTCCGAAGAGAAAATAATTAAAATCGAATCCTCGTCTTCACTATTTGATAAAATTTCAAATATGAAAATTAGAAAATCCCCAACTCTCTCTGAAGGTCCTTGAGTTGCTTAGGATTTCAAGGATTGCAAATGAAAAAGCAATAAAATATGATATGCATGTTTGACCTATGTATAACATGCCAAATTGGAAATTTGGGATGTTACAAGTGGGCTTTGCAAGAGCCCGTCTCTACACATGCTCCTAGGCATAGAAAACAATTGTGTCTAAAAAAAGAAAGGTAAAAAACGTTTGAGAGGAAATAGATAGATAGAAAGTGAGAAAAAGTTGTAACCTTATAGCCAACCTTATAGTCAACAGTATGGTACTATTACATGAGGAAGGAGGGAGTGGTGCACATGCCAAGTTCACTGGGCTGCCGTGTTTCACACTCCTCCGTCGTAACAGTGGAGACAATAGCTTTCATCAAAAATGAACAATGAATACTTGTTGCTTGTCCTCTATATCGGAAAGAACACTTTCATTTGCCGACATGTGGGACGTCGACCATCCTAGTCCACCTTCCATGCACAAAATTATCCTGGTCTACCCCGGTCATATTGCAGGCCCAACCTTTCCCACTGTAAGTTGGTCGGACGAAGGAACCATCGTGACTTCAGTGAATTCTGCTTCTTCAAGAAAACTTACTATACCCACAATACTGCTACCACACGCGAAGACTGGACGGTACGGTACCACGTCATATCATTGAAACCCACTAGGCCATGCTAAAAAAACCACTAGGCCAAACTAGCCTGCCTATAGGTCATCTATTTTGGAATGGAGGGAGTACGTCTCTGTACTGCTATGATTTTGTGTTGTACATCTCTGTACTTTTGCTATGATTTTCCTACCCTATGAATCAAATGAGGCCTGAATGTATCTGTGTCGACAAAGCCTACAAGTATAAGCGTACCACGAGCTCATCAGCCCTAACGTTTCTCTTCGGTGAGTGTTTTGCATGTACTATAGCTTGCACAGTATCTAGCCTACTAACACCAAGAATCATCAAACAAGCCCTGCTGATATGATAAACAGTTCAAACTTACATCTAAGCATGACATATATTACATCAAAAGCTGGTGAGGATATATCTGTTTCCATAACTCGGAGAGGGTTCACATGATTCACTATCAAACAAAAGTAGCAAGTACCGCCCACACAAGACAATGCACTAGCCCTAATATGGTTTGATAACCCGCATCATTCTGGTAATTAAACATAGGGCAATGCAAACTACCCTGAAGGATTAGCACGACCAACTATTTCTTGTCATCGATCTCTCGGGCAATGACCACAGCACGGACAGCGGCATGGGAATCGATCTCTGGGGCGATGTCCACAGGATGGATAGCGGCATCGGAATCGATCTTTGGGGCGATGCCAACAGGACTGACCACGACATCAAATACAATCTCCGGGGCATTGTCCACAGGACGGGCCGCGACATCGGAATCATCAAGGATGTCCGCCGACACCTGCACAACCTTAACATATTAGGAAGCACATTGGAAATAATCAAAAACCACAACTATGGTAATAAGCCATTATTTTTTACCTTGTGCAGCTCACCGGGGGATCCCATCCCTCTGGGGGCCATCTCCTCATCCTCGATGGGGGCCATCACTTTGCCAGGGGAATACTGCTTCTCAACGGCGATTATCTCCTCAAAGTCGGCCTTGAGCCTCGCATATGTGGCCATCAGAATTTCTGGGGTAGACACGGTGGGGCCCTTGCTGTTCTACCAACTTTATTTGAGGAGTTCGTCCGCCAACATCGTCAACTATTTGGCCAGTGCTTGTTTCTTGGAGTTCTTCGTCTCCATGGGTTGGCCCGCCAACATGGTCAACTCGTTGGTCGGTGCTTGCTTCCTGGAGAGCCTGGCTACATGCGTGCTCCAAGGCACCGCACCATGCCCCACCCCTACACAAAGACTACCACGCGAGCGTTCGCAACTGCCATGTTCGGGTTACGCTTGGCTCTTCGCCTCTTCAAGAAGACGAACAATGATGTTACTCCTACTTCTACAGTATCGAATCCACTGCTGCATGTCCGTCCACCTCGTGCGGGAGGGATAGCATGTAGAGAAAGCTTCTACTAGTCCTGCCAGCCACCACGCTCATGCGCGAGGGAGGGATGCAGCTTCATTGACTTACTGCTCCTGCCTTTGCGTATGACAGGTGGGTCCAACGGGTGGTTGGCCCACCTGTCATGTAGCCAAAGGCAGGTGTAGTTAAGGCACCGGAGCTCAGTCCGCGAGGGAGAGGGCATTGTAGTAATCAAACTTCTCGGTCTTGTATGAGTTGACGCGACACATCAAAGCATTGCACTCGATATAAGTCTTTTTACACATTTCAAATGGACTACAACATACGGATGTATGTAGACATATTTTGCTTCGTATGTAGTCACTTGTTGCAATCTCTAAAAAGACTTATATTTGGAAACGGAGGGAGTACAACGCATGCCTACATGTCGTGACTTTCCTTTTGATACTTGCATGTGTTGATTTGATGCACCTTGCCAAATTTTGACTATAAATTTAACTAACCAAATTTTCATGCATGTCACAAAAAATTACGGGGCTGTTTGGATTGTGACTATGTTTGTCTTATGTTGCCACATTATTTTTCCCACACTTGCCGCAGTTGCCTAACTTGAGTTGCTCAAATTGTTAGACACACTTTGGCTTGCCTAAGGGAATCTTGCCACACTTTTTGTGTCTATGACATGTGGGGTTCACTGCTAATAAAAAATTCTTGTCTTATGTGTGGCTAATAAAAAAGACTTATATTTAGGAACGGAGGGAGTAGAAAATATAAATAAAAATGCATGTTGGGGAAACCCACATTTCCGATAATTTAAGCCGTGGGCTTGTTCACAATTTTTATGAGGGGGTGGTTGTTCATTTAATGGAGGGACTTGTACCTGACTTGAATGATACAAAGTGCGACCTAGCACACCATAACACCACTTGGAACAGGCGGGTAGCTATCTCAAAAAACAATCAACAACTAAAAAAACGGTGACCTAGCACATAGTACACAATTTTAAACGATTGTTTTGATGGAGTGAAAAAGGAAAACTACCCCACTACATATATATAGGCCAAAGCCTTTGCGCTTGCTTGCTAGGATTTCTCTATTCACACACTCTCATCCTCTCCAGATCTAAACAGGATAGGGGTAGTAGCACTGTCTTTCTCCCTTCAAAAAACACTATCTTTCTATCCTCACCGCAGGTTACAGATCCGGACGTGTCCCCCTCCGCCGGTGAAGGGGGAGGGGCAGTGTTTAGGTCGTCGTCGATAGTGAGGGAGGAGACCCATTGCTGGCCGCACCGTTATCTCTGGTCGAGCGCCGGCGCGGGAGGTCCTTAGATCCCTTCACCGTTGCCCTAGTGTGGGCAGATCCGGCCTCCCGCCGCCCACCTATCCACATCCTGACGACCTTCAGGTATATCTTCCTTCGAAACCTCCTTAGCTCTACTTCCCCATCTCGCTACGTCGCTGCATGTGCATCATTTTCTAACTCTCAGCCCCTCTCAATCGGATGGTCCAACATCATTTTCTACGTCGCTGCATGAAGCCGTGCCACTGTTATAATCCATGACAAGTTTAGCCAAATGTTTTTGCCTGTAATTGTTTGAGACTCTTACTTTTTCCTCTGTAGCTTTTTGTGCAAACAGGATATCCATTTCACCTGGTTGCTATTGTGACCTTTTGGTGCACTGCACAAAACTCTTCTTAAAAGAAGTGACTTTTGTGATGTTTAACTGGAATGTCAGAATGGAACAGTTGGTTCATTTCGGTGGAACTTCACAAAGGGAGATCTGTGTTCCAATCCTCATCATCCATATTGGATCCATAACCTTCCTTTAGGTAAGAATGATATTTAATGCATGTGTTCATCTCTATTTTGCGACTGCCATGAGAAAATAATGCTATTTTTTACTAGTACACTTGTATTCCCTCACTAACCAAACCAATTCTGAAATAGAAGGCCAATCATGTACTTGGTTTCACCAACTGATGAGGAGAAAGAGAAACAGAGCATGAAGAGGAGGAAGAAGAAGAATAAACAGTGCCAAGGTGATCTTGCTGAAGCTAGAGGCCTTAGTCAGGCCATTCAAGGGCTCCGGCAACGACTACCTTACATGTGAGACGATCCTCCAAGGATCCCTTCCACTTATACTATCTCACTTAATTAATTAGGAATACTTTAGTACCACTAATTTATTGCTGCCTAATTTTCATGTCGGAGTTAAACAAATCTTTAGTAGCACCCTATGCTGAATCATGTACGTGTGTATGTTTGTCTATGGAGGTGAATCATGTGGTGGAGCAGGGAGGGAATACTATTAGCGTCATGACATAATAGTGCTATTGTTTTGCATGTCAATCTATTGCCATTGGTTCAATGAGGCAATGTTTTGCATACTGTTAGAGTAATATGTTAATGTCTTTCTATCCTTTCTCACTAAGCTAATGAAGGTTTCACCTTGTTCCTACTTGCGCAAACAGGGATCATGTTGTGCCAATCATACATTTTAGTGGAACTACACAAGGCAATACAATGAACTGTATCCCAAACAGTGCTTTAACTCTGCTGGAAGTTCTTAATAAGCTTTCGATATAATCTCAGCACTGGTAAACAAGAGTGATTGCAACCATACATTTGAAGTGCACAAAAATATATACTATTGAGTGATTCCAGTGAGTGCTTTATCATCTCTTATGAGACTACATGAATAAGCTTTTTTCCTTAGGTTGGTACGGGCCTAAGGCCTTCATCCAAATTAGTTTGTTGTCATCTCTATTTGTATCCTGCTACTGTCATGAGAAACTCCTTTATCTTTGCACGTTAAAGTTTTGCAACCTATGATACATGGCAATGCTTCGAGTGTTGAGCTAATTGGCACTGATTAAATAAACTAATACCTCTCTTTAAGCAAGACTACTATGTTGCTAACTTTACCCATTAAGATAATGAGGGTGCTTCTATTTGTTAGTGTATGTTTCATCAACTAGTCCCACTATTATAGTAATCTCACTCTCTCAATATATGTGCCAACAGGGATGCTCGATTTTGGTGGAACTGCACAAAAACTTTGGGGTGCTTCATTGCCTCGATAGCTTCCGTCCTTTCCTGTCTGTCGCTAACCTGGGACTGCTTTCTTCCTTTGCTATAAGTCGCTTCGCTTATCTCGGCTTCCAGTCAAAGGAAATAGTAATTGATATGCTACCTCACACAGGTTGGTACTGGTCTTTATCCTGATTATTGTGCTTGTCATGTATTGGTAATTTGGTATTGTGCTACTATTTGCCGATTTTATAAAGGAGTAACTTGGAGCCTGAACTCGCAGGCAAATCATTGCATTTGGTGATTTCAGTAGAACTGCACAAAAAGATCAGATGGACAGATACTTATGGTGCTGCTATGTACTCCAAAGTTCACTCAAACAAGCATCGATGTTGACAAGAAGTGCCTATATTCATTCAAGTATCAACCGGCATCAACCAGTTGTCAAACTCCAAGTATTAGGAGAGTGAACGCCAAAAATATTGCTTGGCGCATAGCCCAAAAAACATAGTTCAGTCTTTGGTCCCAACTTGTGCCTTTTGGTTATCGGTAGATATGGTAGCGAACTGTATGGCATGGAGTCTAAAGATTCCAGACAAGTTGGTTGACGCGTATATTCATCTGGCACTTAATCAGTCTGCACACTAGGGATGATCCATTTCTGTTGCACTGCATAAAAAAATTTGGTGGTTCATTTTCTCAACCGCCTCCTTTCTCGTGTGCAATGTAGAATTTTGGCGAGCTATAGGACCAAGATGAGCCAGTAAACCAGTTGGATGAAAGTAGTGGCCAAGTTTCTCAAACCTCCCTCGGCACGAGGCCACTATTTGAGGATAAACCTACAAGCAAAGTTCAGATTGTCTGTGCTGCCTCTTATGTACTCGAAAGTTTACTCGTACAAGCATTAATTTTAGCAAGATGTACCTCGATTGAACACCATTTACCAGTCTATACCCTAGGTAATTAAAGTTCGTCCATGGATCATATTGGTTGTGATCTCAATCATTTGGATGCATAAACATACTAAACATATGTATATCTGAATCCTTTTGTGAATTATCTATGAATATTGTCATGTGATCTATCAATCATTTGGATGCATAGACATGATGAACTTGTGTAAATATGAATCTTTTGAGTTGTTGATAGTGATTGTTGGCTATGAATATGAACGTGTCCTGTGAACCTGAGTTTGATACGAATGTTTACCTTCTCTGCTGTACTTGTGTGTGAACTTGTTAGTATGCCTACTGTGGGGTATGTGACGTGTGGGTGTCAACGGCACACTTTCTTCCCGAGAAGAATTGCACCTGCTTTGTTAGGGTAGCAACGGCGCATTAGCTCTTTTTAATCTTTTTGCTCTGTCTTCCCCCTCCCCCACTCAACCCCTGTAGTAATGTTTTCGGCCTCAAAACAAACATAGTACTGCGTTGTTTTGGGGGCATGATGAAAAATCGAGTGTTGGTTTCTATAGGTTGGCCCGCCCAGCAAATGGGCTGCTGGTCCACCACGGAATGGGAGGCTAAAAATACAAGTTGTATGGTGCAGAGGCAAGTAAAAAAACACCATCGAGAGCCATCCATTGAAGAAGAAAAATCGCTCCTGATGTGCTTCTTCAGTCATGCCGCTGGCCCCCTCTTTAATCTAGTTCGCTCGGGCGAACAAGTATCAGCTAGGCCTAGGTTTTGTATTTTAAAATGCGTAGCCCACGACATACGGAGACAGTGGTTTCAACTTATTTTTTGAGGTCCATACCGGCCTATGGGAATTTTCTTAAAGATCGGCTGCCCAATGTATTTTTTTAATAAAACGCAGGTATGTGTTCTATTTATCTATATATAAGAATAATAATGATGTGTCCAATTTATGTTTTCCCCTCTAACCACATGATATATATTTATATTATTACTACTATCATATATTTTATAGAGACTTATATATACATTATAAAAACAGCCCACGTGTTATTAACTTATAAAATTAAATGTTTCACAGAAGTTGGCAAGGAAAATCCTGGTTGTTTTTGACTCACAGGCAAGGAAAATTCTGGTGATTGCGTACAAAAGCTTGCGAAGATTTTAAGGACCAATGTAATAATAACACGCTCATTTTTATTCTGAGCAAAAACTCGCTAATTTGTTAATTATATATATATATAATGTGCCTCTCTGGTTTATTTTTTGATATTAATTTCTCCTTCTAACATATCATTATATATATAACGAGCCCAGCTAATTCGAGTATTTCAAGGAAGTGCAAATGGGCTAGGATTTCTTAGAAAATATAAATGGGCCGCATTGACGCGAAATTATTTGTTCACCCAGCCTAGCAAATGGACTATACATTCTAGAAAACATGGGTTAAATATATGCCACATTTTTGCAGGTTGACATGTGGGCCAATAGGTCGAAGCCTACGCAGGGCGTTGTCAACTTGGTCAACAAATGATTATGACATCCACATCCATTGGATTTATATACAATGGCTGACATGCACCTTCGATCTCTCGTCTTCTTCCTCCAGCATCACCGGGACCGCCTGGTCTGGCCTCCGGCGGCTAGCGGCTCTGCTTAGCACGCATCGCTACGAAACGCTACCCCATCGCTGGCCAGGCTATCCCTCCAGCCCTCCACACCTCCTGTTATTCTCCACTGACTGCAGCCCAACGCCGTCCAGAACCAGTTATAGCCCTTCTCCTCCTCTCAATCTGTGACTCCACTGCCGCGTCTTCCCATCTCCGAGTCATTCCCGTCCAGGGCCTCGCCGTCGTCCACCGCCTCGCTGCACTCGGTGCAGCATGGTCAACAAACAAGAGTCATCAGAAGAGGACTGTACATGGAGAGCCTGACGGCTGGGGCCCACGAGGTCCATGGTCGCACGCAAGGAAAGTTCCTCCTTATTAAGCTGAAAAAATGTTTCCTCCACCTGACTGTTGGGACCCACCGGCTGTGTATTCGCACGGAAGGAAGTGCCTCCTTGTGATGCGAAAAAAATATTCTTCCCGTTGACAGCTAGGACCCGTCAGATTTGGTGGCTGGCTTGTGGGCCTACTAAGCGGACGTGTAAGCAGGGCTTTGTTAACTTAATCAACAAATGATTCTAGCAGCTGGACCATTGGATGTTAATCCAACAGCCGTGCTCCTTCTTCAACCTCTGTTCTTGCTCCTGTCTCCCATGGGCAGCACCGCGGCTGTGCTGCCGCGCACCCAAACCAGTCAAGTTTCCCACTCCTCTCCAATTGCGACTCCACTGCCCCGTCTTCCCCATCTCCGGGTCATTCCAGTCTGGGCCTCGCCATCGTCCACCAGCCTTGGTGCGCTCCGCACGGTGTGGTCAACAACCGAGAGTCATCGTAAGATGACTGTACATGAGAGGCTGACAGTGGGGACGCACCACGCCCATGGACGCATGCATGCAACGGAAAGCAGCATGGTTAACGTGGTCAAGGAACGACTTTGATCGGAAGTGTACTGTACGTGGAGAAGCTGACAGCTGGGTCCATGGCCGCAGCAAGGAAGTGCCTCCTTATTATGCGGAAAATAATGATTCCTCCACCTGACAGCTGGGACCCACTGGACAGGCCACCGTATTTTGCGAAAAAAATGTTTCCCCCTGACTGCTGGGACCCACCGGACGGGCCACCGTATTTCGCAAAAAAAACGTTCCCCCCGCTTTCAGCTTGGACCCACCAGATGTGCCTCGTTATTACGTAAAAAAAATGAATACTCCCCCTGCTAGCTGGGACCCACCTTGGTGGGAGGCTGACTTGTGGGCCTACTAAGTTGACGGGGACAGAGGGCTTTGTTAACTTAGTCAATATGAATGATTCTAGCTCCAGTGACTATACGATGTCCATCCAACGGTTGTAGTGCTTCTTCAACCTCTGGTCTTCTTGCTCCAGCCGCCCAAAGCAGCGCCAGTCGTGTCGCATGCTCCTGCCTCCCGTGGCCAGCTATGCTGCCGCGGAGGCCTCACCGCCCCCTACTATTCCCACCGTTTCTACGCCCTGCTGGGCCGGAAATCTTTCAAGACAAGGAGGGATGCATTTTGCCCAGAAAATGGGCTATAAGTAATAAGAAATGGGTTATAAGTAAAAATAAATGGGCTGTAAAATGAAAAAAATACAACAAACAGGCAATCAAAATACTTTTTGCTTTCGGATTTTGATATTTTAAATTTCATTATTTTTGTGCGGGTAAAATTTCATTGAATTTAAATTAAGGTATATTTAGTTTTAAAATTAATTTGAATCTGGCAAAAAAATTCGGACAGTATGCTGGTTGGGACAGATTTGGAGGCTGACTTGTGGGTCTACTAGGTTGACGTGTACGAAAGGCCTTGTCAACTTAGTCCATAAACGATTCTAGCAGCAATGACCGTTGGATGTTAATCCAACGGCCGTGCTGCTTCTTCAATATCTGATCTTCTTGCTCCAGTCACCCAAACCAGCGCCGGTGGGACTACCTGCTCCCGCCTACCATGGCCGGTTGTGCTGCCGCATAGGCCGCATCGCCCCACCCTACTCCATTGCTGGCCATGCCATTCCTCTACTCACCCACACCTCCTGTTATTTTTCGGCAACGACAGTCGGACCAGTAAACCCTCTTACTCTCCATCGCGCGGGCAACCATTGCCGAGTCTTTCCCGGCTTCGTGTCGTTCCCTTCCTAGGCCTCGCCGTCATCCACCGCCATGGTGCTCTCGGCGCGGCCTGGTCAACATGGTCAACGAACGACATACATCGGACGTGGACTGTACGTGGAGAGGCTGACAGCTGGGTCCATGGCCGCACACAAGGAAATGCCTCCTTATTACACGCAAAATAATGATTCGTCCACCTGACATCTGGGACCCATCGGAAGGGTCTCTATTTTTCGCAAAAAAATGTGCCCCCCGCTGACAGGTCGGACCCACCAGCTATCTTCGCACGCAAGGAAATGCCTCCTTATTACGCACAAAGAAAATGAATACTCCCCCTGCCAGCTGGAACCCAGCATAGTGGGAGGCTGACTTGTGGGCCTACCAAGTTGACGGGGACGGAGGGCTTTGTCAACTTAGTCAATATGAACGATTATAGCTCCAATTACTGTACGATGTTCATCCAACGACCGTAGTGCTTCTTCAACCTCTGGTCTTCTAGCTCCAGCCGCCCAAACCAGCGCCGGTCGTGCCGCGTGCTCCTGTCTCCCGTGGCCTACTGTGATGCCGCAGAGGCCTCACCGCCCCCTACTACTCCCACCGCTGTCCAGGCCATCCCTCTACTCACTCACACCCCTTGTTATTCTGCGACGACGGCAGCCTCACACTGCAGCCAGTGAACCCTCATACTCCTCTCCGCTTGGGCATTCACTGCCGCATCTTCCCGGCTCCACATCATCCCCTTCCTAGGCCTCCCCATCATCCACCGCCTTGGTGCTCTCGGCGCGGCGTGGTCAATGTGGTCAACGACCGACGTCCATCAGAAGAGTACTGTACATGGAGAGGCTGACAGCTGGGTCCACTACCGCAGCAAGGAAGTGCCTCCTTATTACGCGGAAAATAATGATTCCTCCACCTGACATTAGGGACCCATAGACGGGCAACCTTATTTCATGAAAAAAACATTTCCCCCTGACTGCTGGGACCCACCAGCTACATATTCGCATGCAAGGAAGTGCATCCGGGCAAAAAAAAACGATTCGCCCCCTGACTACTGGGACCCACCATCTACATCTTTGCACGCAAGGAAGTGCCTGACAGTCGGGACCCACATGGTCGAAGCATATGTAGCATTGTCATTCTGGTCGCGAACGTGTACGTACATACTGGTCGATGAAGAGGTGCGCACGTGTCATAGTAGCGCATGTAGCATGTACACGTACGTACAGCGGCCAGTGTGCAAGAATGAAAATACAGCCACGTACGTACATACAGGCGGGGTCTTGAACGCCTACTCGCGCATACGTACGGCCAGGGCTCGTGTACATGGCTGGGTCGGAACAGAGAAACAACGTCATCGTCGTGTTCATGAGGAGCCAACCGGCTCGATCGGAATGGAATGCGTCATCGTGTTCATCGGGAGGGCTTGGACGGAACAACCGATGGAAACGACGCCTGGCGTACCACAGAACGGAGGAAACAACCTTGTGTTTAACCGGCCAGGTTCGTAAGGGGATCGTGTTCATTGGGAGGGGTCTGGCGTACCGCAAAACGGAGGAAACGGACTTCTGTTGGATGTCCTATGGTTGAAACGTGGTCCTGTTGATCGGGAGGGGTGTGGCGTACCGCAAAACGGAGGAAACGGACTTGTGTTGGAGCGCTACGGTTGAAATGGGGGCCCTGTTCACCGGGAAGGGTGTGGCGTACCGCAAAATGGGACTCCGCGGGATACTGTTCATCTCCATTGTCGACCTCATCCAGCCTCCATGGGCTACTATTCATCCACCGTCGACCTCCTCTAGCCTCTACCTGTGACTGTTCATCCATGGGCTCCTGCTCATCCAGCCTCCACCGCGTGCTACTCCACCGGCTACTGTTCAACCAGCCCTCTCCACGGGCTCCTGTTCAACCACCCCTCCACGGGCTACTGTTCATCCAACCCTCCACCGTCTACTGTTTATCCAGCCCTCCATGGGGTCGTCCTGTTCATCCAGCCCTCCACGGGGTCCTGTTCATCCAGCCCAACCGGCTCGATCGATCGGGGTCCTATTCATCCAGAGGCAACCACAGGGTCCTGTTCATCCACCCCCACCGGGAACTGTTCATCCAAACCCCCCAGCAATGCTTACTGTTCATCCAATCCCCCCCCCGCAACGCTCACTGTTCATCCAGAGGCAGCATCGACTGGCTTCAGTTAGCAGCAGTAGCGAACGAATCACTCAGGTTCAGTAACGTAGCTAGTGCAATCGCTCGGGTTCAGTTAGAGCCCAACTCCTCGCTCAGGTTCAGTTAGAGCCTAACGCCTCGCAGACACGTGCGTACGTGTACGAGAGAAACACGCATCGCTCGGCCCCCGACCACCCACCATAACCGGGAAATCCCTAAAAATTTCCTCGCCCTCGCTTCTACCACGGTTTTTTCTGTCATGGATGGCCCAAAGAATGTCATGCAGCTGCATCTCCGGCCCACCCAGGACGAAAAGCCCATTTTCTGTCATGATTTTTTTGTCATAGAAGTAGGAGCCCACCACATCTATGACGATACCGGGTTTGTCACAATTATCGTCATAGAAGTGTCATAAGTATGACAAGAAAAAAATTCGTTCGGCCCAAAATGTCACGGATGTGTCTTTTTTATGTAGTGAAAGGGTTATGACTCATGGTAATTAAGGGTTTACCCCATGGACACGACATCTCTAAGGATTCTCTGTAATTCCCCTATGATTTGCAAAGGTTAGGAGCTAAGTTTTTACTATCGCCTCAAATTACCTTTACGTCCTAGCCCTTTACAAGATGGTGATATACTTCATGGCCATAAGGCAATAATGCTGAGTGGGGCCGCTTAACACCATTCATGAAGTTATTAAACTAAGCATTCAACACAGGATCTCATATCCAAAATAACGATTCAAATCCTACACATACCAAGGTTCATCCATATCCCTGAGAACTAGGGGTCTATTCACACATGGAGACAATGAACATCATGGTGAAGGTAATGGCACACATGAATGGATGATACAAATAACACAGAAGATGATTCACTAGGGTTCACTAGGGTTCCTGATCTTATAATGATAAGGATCTGGATGATGATGATGATGATGATGATGATGATGATGATGATGATGCTGATGATGATGATGATGATGATGATGATGACGACATTGGTGATGATGTTGTAGCCCCTTTGTGCTTGGTGAGGAAGATGGCCCTCTTCTCCTTGCCAATCCCTCCTCCGGGTGATCTCCGGAGGCTAGGGTCCTACATTTTGGACGAGTTATTGGCCTCTCTGCGCGTCTGATCTTCGATCCAATTTCACGGGGTGGAAGTGTTGATCAAGTGGCGGCACTGGCACCTCACACGACCACTCATGTGAGTAGGCGCGGTCATATGGAGCGTTGTATTTTCCAATGGAACCATGGTGACTCCTCCTCCTTTGGCCCCTTTGCACCATTCTATTACTGTGAGTGATTATCACATTAAATACACGATTACACTACCATTTCATGGGATTTCTTCCATAAAGTGCTAGTTGGTCCAAATAATGTTACCTAGGCACAAAATAACTATTAAAATTATCACATAGATTGGACTCATTAAGTCACCTAAGCTGAAGTCTTGCTTGTCCCCGAGAAAGTACCATAGCTTGTAAAGAATAAGGTCAACTTGAAATTTATGAGATACATGTATGAAAGAAGCATGAGTCCATCATTGGTTATAGGAACAGATAGGGACAGAAAGAATTTTGACAAATGATATCTCACCCTCACTATGATAATGATCATGCATGCATCCACATGTTGTTACTCAATTTAATTGTGGACATGCAACAACTTCATATCCTAGTTCATCATTGTTTCAACCGGTCTAGCAGAAGAGGGTTATTTTTCCTATTGTCATTGGAACATGTTAAGAGCTCTGATACTTCCATTTTGCATCATGTTTTCCTACTGTTATTTATAGTGTTTTTATTCAAATAACACTTTGTGGAGTAATTTTAATTCCTTTTCTCTCATAATATGCAAGGTTTATACAAAGAGGGAGATTACCAGGAGCTAGAATTCTGCACCTGAAAAAGCTATGTCAGAGATACCTATTTTTCACATCTCCAAATGAGCTGAAATTTTATGGAGATTTATTTTGGAATATGTAAAAAATATTGGAGAAAAGAAATACTAGAGGGGGCCACCCAGGTGCCCACAAGGCACCATGGCGCGCCTACCCCCTGGAACACCCTGGTGGGTAGTGGGCCCCCTGACCAGCCTCTGATGCCCATCTTCTGGTATATAAGATCATTTTCCCTAGAAAAAATAAGGAGAGGAGTTTAGGGATGGAGCACCGCCGTCTCGAGGCAAAACTTGGGCAGGAGCACTTTTGCACTCCGGCGGAGCGGTTCCGCCGGGGATACTTCCCTCCAGGAGGGGGAAATCAAAGCCATCGTCATAACCAACAACCTTCTCATCATGGGAGGGCCCATCTTCATCAACATCTTCAACAACATCATCTCATCTCAAACCTAGTTCATCTCTTGTGTTCAATGTTTGTACCAAATCCGCACCAAGTAGAAATACTACTTGTGCATCCAAAAATCTTAAACCCAATCTCAAGTTATGAGAGTCCGCTATACCTACCTATGGATTGAATAAGATCCGTCAAGTAAGTTTTCATCAGTGCATAAGGCAATAAAAATTGCTTCTAAATATGTATGATGTTTTAGTGTAAGGGAAAATAAGCATTGTACGAACTTATGATGGCAAAGCAATAAAAGCAACCAACTGCATAATAAAGGTTGCTATCATAAGGGGCGATATAATGTGATGTTATTTTGCACTAAGAGCTTGTGCATCCAAAACCCAAAAGCGCATGACAACCTCTGCTTCCCTCTGTGAAGGGTCTATCTTTTACCTTGATGTATTTACTTTTTATGCTAGAGTCAAAGTGTTCTCCTCTATTCCTTTTTATTTTTATTTTGCAAGAATCATGTGGTGGGGAAAGATCTCGGCACATATATCCAGTTGGATATGAATGATCATGAGTTATTATTGTTGACATCACCCTTGAGGTGAATAAGTTGGGAGGCGAAACTATAAGCTCCTATCTTTTTATGTGTCCGACTGAAACTTTTTGCTCCATATATATGTTGTGAGTGTTAGCAATCATAGAAGACTAAATGATGGTTGAGTATGTGCACTTGCTAAAAAGCTCTGATGTGAGACCCTTCCTAAAAGCATGATGAATTGCAATTGCATTGTTGACTGAGAACATAGTTTGTTAGTTTTCAAGAAAGTTTATTCCTGATACTTTGATGTTGTGATGAATTGTTGCTTGTTCGTGAGAAGTTTTATGATAAATTTTAGTGTTTTTATAGTAATGATGGTGATGCTACTATGTCCGTATTTTGATTTATCGATACCCCTCTCTCTCTAAACATGCGAACATGATTATTGATATCGGCTTTCGCTTGAGGACAAGCGAGGTCTAAGCTTGGGGGAGTTGATACGTCCATTTTGCATCATGTTTTCCTACTGTTATTTATAGTGTTTTTATTCAATCTAACACTTTTTGGAGTAATTCTAATGCCCTTTCTCTCATAATATTCAAGGTTTATAGAAAGAGCGAGATTACCGGGAGCTGGAATTCTACACCTGAAAAAGCTACGTCAGAGATACCAGAGGGCACCCAGGTGCCCACTAGGCACCAGGGCACGCCTACCCCCTGGCTCGCCCTGGTGAGTATTGGCCCCCCTAGCCAGCCTTCGGTGCCCATCTTCTGGTATATAAGGTCATTTTCCCTGTAAAAAATATGGAGAGGACTTTCGGGATGCAGCACCGCCATCTCGAGGCGGAACTTGGGCAGGAGCACTTTTGCTCTCCGGTGGAGCGATTCCGCCGGGGATACTTCCCTCCGGGAGGGGGAAATTAAAGCCATCATCATCATCAAAAACCCTCTCACCGTGGGAGGGCCAATCTTCATCAACATCTTCAACAACACCATCTCATCTCAAACCCTAATTCATCTCTTGTGTTCAATCTTTGTACCAAAACCTCAGATTGGTACCTGTGGGTGACTAGTAGTGTTGATTACATCTCGTAGTTGATGCTAAATGGTTTATTTGGTGGAAGATTATATGTTCAAATCTATTATGCAATTCAATACCCCTTTGATCTTGAGCATGAATATGTTTTGTGAGTAGTTACTTTTGTTCTCGAGGACATGGGAGAGGTCTTGTTCAAGTAATCATGTGAATTAGGTACTCGTTCGATACTTTGATGATATGTATGTTGTGATTCCCTTAGTGGTGTTATGTGAACGTCGACTACATGTCACTTCACCATATTTGGGCCTAAGGAAATGCATTATGGAGTAGTTATTAGCTGATGGGTTGCTAGAGTGACAGAAGCTTAAACCCTAGTTAATCCGCTATTCCGTAAGGGGTTGATTTGGATCCATAAGTTTAATGCTATGATTAGATTTTATCTTAATTCTTCTTTCGTAGTTGTGCATGCTTGCGAGAGGGGTTAATCATAATTGGGAGGCTTGTTCAGGTAAGAACATCACCCAAGCACCGGTCCACCCACATATCATACTATCAAAGTAGCGAACATGAATCAAACAAACATGATGAAAGTGACTAGATGAAATTCTCCCGTGTCCTCAAGAACGCTTTGCTTATTATAAGAGATCGTTCTGGCATGTCCTTTCCTACGAAAAGGATTGGCTGCCTTGCTGCACCTATTGTTACTATTGCTACTTATTACTTGTTACAAAATATCTTGCTATCAAACTACCCGTTAACAAAAATTTCAGTGCCTACAGAAATTACCTTGCTGAAAACCACTTGTCATTTCCTTCTGCTCCTTGTTGGGTTCGACACTCTTGCTTATTGAAAGGACTAAGATTGATCCCCTATACTTTGGGTCATCAAGCTCATCTCATATTTTTAATTTTATGTGAAATGCAAGCTAAACATGAATCTCGGGAGAACTATTTTTGTAAAACACTTTTCAATTTTAAGAGGATTTTCTCTGCTTGCCCTTATATCAATTGAACCTCCAATGAACTAACATATATAGTTTTTTCAGCTGCTTTCAAAAACTTCACAACTGCGATATGCAGTACTTATAATCATCATGCAAGTAATTATGTGCTACTACTTAAATCACAATTATCATCCTGTATGTTCTCAAGAAAGCAATAATAATCTCACACATCAAGACATCCAAATACTCATCGGGCAGAATCATCCCTAATTCAAAAAGGAAATCTATAGTTCAACCTTAATGGAAGTAAAGAATTTATGACCTAATTGATGTCTACTACACAACTTTATCCTTGTAGACTCGTGTTGGGCCTCCAAGCATAGAGTTTTGTAGGACAGTAGCAATTTTCCCTCATGTCGATGACCTAAGGTTTATCAATCCTTGGGAGGCGTACGATGAAGATGGTCTCTCTCAAACAATCCTGCAATCAAATACAAGAAATCTCTTGTGTCCCCAACACACCAAATACAATGGTAAATTGTATAGGTGCACTAGTTTGGAGAATAGATGGTGATACAAGTGTAGTATGGATAGTAGATATAGGTTTCTCAAATCTGAAAATAAAAAAACAGCAAGCTAGCGTGTGATAAAACTGAGCACAAACGGCATTGCAATGCTTGAAAACAAGGCCTAGGATTCATACTTTCACTAGTGCAATATCTCAATAGTGCTAACATAATTGAATCATATAACAATCCATCAACGTGCGACAAAGAATCACTCCAAAGTTCTTATCACGCGGAGAACATAAGATGAAATTGTTTGTAGGGTACGAAACCACCATAAAGTTATCCTTTTCGGTCAATTTATTGAGCTATTCCTATAAGTGTCACAAACATCCCTAGAGTTCGTACTAAAAGAACACCATATGATATGCATCAACCAACTCTAATGTCACCTAGATACTCCAATGTCACCAGAAGTATCCGCGATTTGATTATTTGATACGCATCAAACAACTTCTGATTCATAATAGTCATCCAACACAAAGAACTTCAAAGAGTGCCCCAAAATTTCTAGTGGAGACAGAAGGATGAAAACATGCATCACCCCCTATGCATAGGTTACCCCAATGCCACGTCGAAAATCCGTGAGTTGAGTGGCAAAACATACATCAAGTGAATCAATATAATACCCCATTGTCACCACGTGTATTCATATGCAAGACATACATCCAATATTCTCAAGTCCTACAAGTATTCAATCCAATAATAGTGAGACCTCAAAGGTAAAAACTCAATTCATCACAATAAGCTAGAGACGGAGAAACACCATATTATCCAACTATAGTAATAAAGCTCGCAGTACATCAAGATCGTGCCAAATCAAGAACACGAGAGAGAGAGAGAGAGAGAGAGAGAGAGAGATCAAACACATAGTTACCAGTACATACCCTTAGCACCGAGGGTGAACTACTACCTCCTCATCATGGAGAGCAACGGGATGATGTAGATGGCCTCCGGTGATGATTTCCCCCTTCAGCAGGGTGCCGGAATAGGGCTCCAGTAGATGAGACCGCGGAGGTACACATGCTTGCGGCGGTGGAGTTGAAGTTCTAGGATTATTTCTGGGGGTTTCTCTATTTATGGGATATTTCAGTGTTGGAATCACGTGAAGAGGAGCTAAGATGGGCCCACGAGGCACCAGGGCACACTGACCCCCCTGGGCACGCCTTGGTGGCTTGTGGGCCACTCCTTTGTCTTCTGGCCTCCTCCCGAAGCTTCTAGTGACTCTTATGTTCCAAAAAATCGTCAAGAAGTTTCATACCATTCCGAGAACTTTTATTTCTGCACAAAAACCACATCACGGTAGTTCTGCTAAAAACAACATCAGTCCGGGTTAGTTCCATTCAAATCATACCAAAACCATATAAAAGTGTTGTAAACATAGCATGAATACTTCATAAAGTATAGATATGTTGGAGACGTATCACTAATATTGACTCACAGGAAAGAAATGTAGGAAGATAAAGATATAAAGTGCACGGGAATCTCCCCCAAGCTTACAATTAAGCCGGGGAGATCGAGGCACTTAGAGTATCATGCTCACTCCTTGATATCCTTGCCGATGTTCCTGAAATGCTGCCTCATCTCCTTAATCACGACCTGCTGATGATTATAACCTGGGTCAAAAACTCAAGCTATGTAGTGTTTTGATTAAGAGTGTCAATCATGAGTCCGATATTATGAAAGAGACCATCGACCCTTGCATCTAGGTCTTGCTCATAAACCAATAAGAGTTAATACCCTCTCTAATTGTGTTCACACAGACTTCAAAACCTTCTCCAACTCCTTGATCTTTTCCTTCATCTCTTCTGGGGTAGGTGGCTCCTTTCCCCACTCTTCTCAGGAGGCCGCGGAGAAAATAATGGAATAGATCATCAGATATTGAATTGATAGGGATTAGGAGGATACTCATCCAGAGTGATGTCATCATCCCTTCTTTCTCCAGCTACTCCTCCTTGATCACCACCACCTTGACCTTGTCGCTGGTTTCTTGCTTCTCTAGACGTGGTTCATTCTTGAGGCTCATCTTTCCTAAGTCTTCCCATCTGACGAGCACCACATCATACAAGTTGGGGAAGGGGATGATGCGAGCACAGGTGGACAAGGAGTTGTTGTTCATGGCGATGTTTGTATCACTCATCTGTAAAATAAAGTTCCTGGAGGAGATGACAAGAAAAGAGTTACCGTGTCCTGGACTAGGGGGTCTAACCTGGTCGGCCCATAGTCCTCGGGCTAGGCCAGTGGGCCCTCACCTTGAGGTGAACTCTGAAAGCTACACGCTGAATGTGACCAAGACTACCTCTACCAAAGACTTGACGTATACTCCAAGACATCTCCTACTGCCTCCATGCGATCCCCTGGATACCGACCATGTAACCCTAGATACCCTACCTAGAGTGTATATAAGCCAACGGGTTTAGCCCGTAGAGGGGACCGAATCACAAGTACATTCGCCTAGCCCTAGAGGCAGAACACAACTTACAATCTTGAGGTAGATCAACTCTGTACTTGATACATCTCCATCATATAAACAACAACAGGGCGTAGGGTTTTACCTCCATTAAGAGGGCCCGAACCAAGGAAAATATTGTCTCCCTTGTTCATGTTACACTAATCCGAGATCCACAACTCGGGACCCCATACCCTGAGGTCTGCCAGATTTCACATTGACACTGGTGCTTTCATTGAGAGTTCCACTATGTGATCACCACAAGGATCGATGGTTCGTCTACAAATCAATTACGGCACCAGCTACGGGAACGTTTACATCCCCGACCAACATTTTTGTTTGGTAGCATGATCTTTTCCGCTGACTCGTTAGGCCATTTGGCTTCCGTCGAGAACTATGCCCCTGGTCAGATCGTGACTTTTGGACGCTTGGAATACACCACGGACTCCCGCAGCAAGCTTGTTCTATTAGGCTAGATGACCGTCAGGTTGAGGGTCTATCAGACATCGGAGGCTTGACTCCGGAACCGATCTCCTTCGAGGGCGTCGTGTCGGGGTCCCTGGCGCCACTGGAGGAACCAAACATGATAACCCAAGGCAGTCTCGCCTTGGCACCAGGTCCAGATGCTAGTCTGGCCCCATCTCAGAAATGATGTCGGATTTAAAACTGACCAGAGTGCAAGATCTGGAGTTGACTTCTGATCCTCACCACGCAGGAGACATGCCGAGCTATACGCTGGGCATACTTCGAGTTAGCCCCGCACATAGTTAGGCCATCAACCCCGAGGAGTTATCTCAGCTACATAACATGCTCGACCACATCCAAAGCTTATCAATCTCGGACGGCAAGACCTCGGTTTATGAAAAAATCGGACTCGAAGCCAACGATCGGGAAATTTACGTCTCACCCACCACCCACCTAGTCACCACGGTCATTGATTTAATTGACGTGCTAGACTATGACGAGGCCACTAACATGGACGAGTATGTCAATGGCCCTAAAACACTTCGCCATTGATAAACAACGGCAAGTGGACCACAACATCTACTTATGATGTATACATGGTCGACACTCCTAGAAACCCGTCCGGACCTCATCTCAGATGCGGGCAGGGCACCAAGGGGACCCCAGCAGGAACAACGCCACCGCCGATAACGGCGGCGCGGCAGCTGGCGAGGCTGACGACCTAGGGGAGGATCTTCAAGCTTCCCTGGAGCGACACGCCAGCCCCAAAGGAATTCCCGAGGACCTAGACCCCGACGACCTCTTTGAAGGAGACGCCAACAATTATATGCTAGAATCCGAGGAAGACGAGGTGACTTCATACTCGAGCAAGAATGCTTCTGGTAGCGCCTTGTTGCCATGGCCCGAAGCATGAAACGAATGCAACAATAGCTGTAGGCCAACGAAGATGCACTAAATGACAAGTGGGTCAAAATACTCTCGGCCGAGCAAGATCACAAAGAGTGGCACCATAGTGCGCTTAAATCTTATCCACACAGGCGACTGATGCCTAAGTTTGATGATGAACTAACCATCAACGTACCCGACCGACCACCTAGAGGGTGCGACACGCTAGTACGGGAAAATTTCCACACCCAGCCATCTACATGCCATCAAGGCAAGGACCCTGTGGGTTACTAAGACCCTCACAACGTCGGATAGAGGCAAATGGGGCGCCACCTTGGTCCATCTACGGATCAATAAGGCAAGAACCCGCGGGACTCGATGACTACGATGCTTGGTTGGACAGGAACAACCAAGCTCGGGCCAGGCCTACGCATGGATTTCCCCGTGTATCCAGTGCAACAATACACGGACCTGACGCCCCGCCCATCCGATCTGTTTTAGAGACAGGGTAATGGAACATAAATTCCCGGGCGGGATCAAGCCCATTAACATAGAATCATATGATGGCACAACTGATCCAGCGGTATGGATTGAGGATTTCCTCCTACATATACATATGACCAATGGAGATGACCTCCATGCCATCAAGTATCTGCCACTCAAGTTAAAGGGGCCGGCAAGGCATTGGCTGAATAGCCTGCCTCCTCACTCCATCGGGAGTTGGGAAGCACTCGAGGATGCCTTCAAGGAAAATTTCCAAGGAACTTATGTCCGACCTCCCTACGACGACGACCTCAGCCGTGTCATTCAACAATCCGGCGAGTTGGCTCGGAAATTCTGGAACTGGTTCCTCACTAAAAAGATATTATAGACTGCTCCTATGCCGAGGCCATCGTGACATTCAAAAATAACATCTGAGATGAATGGCTCGCCCGACAGCTCGGGCAAGACAAGCAAAGGACCATCGTGGCCCTCACCTCACTCATGACCTACTTTTGCGTGGGAGAGGATAGTTGGCTGGCCCACAGTACTCACAACGGTGAGGTGGGCACCTCGGAGACTCGTGATGCCAATGGAAAGCCCAAGCACAAAAATAAGCGCGGGCATAGAAACAGCATGAGCGATACAAAGGACGCCGCAGTCAATGCAGGGTTCAACACACCTAGATCTGGACAAAAAAGGAATCCCTTTAAAGGGAACAAAGATGGACCCAACCATCTAGATAAAATCCTTGATAGGCCATGCCACATCCACAGTACCTCGGACAAACCAGCAAACCACACAATAGGAATTGCTGGATCTCCAAATAGGCTGGCAAAATGGTGACGAAGGGGAATATTAAAGCCCAGCCTCGCCGCGAAGACAAGGATGATTCTCAGCAGCAGGCCAGAAGTAGTTTCCTCACAAGGTGAATGACATAAACATGATCTACGTCACCCACATCCCCAAGTGGGAGAAGAAACATGCACTTTGGGACGTCTAAGTGGTTAAGCCCGTCACGCAAAAGGTCAATTTATGGTCAGCTTACCCCATCACATTCGACAAGCACGACCATACGACCAGCATCAGGCATGGAAGATCGACTGCTCTAGTCTTGGATCCAATCATGGACGGATTTCACCTGACGCGCGTCCTCATGGACGGAGGCAGCAACCTCTATTTAATCTATGCGAACATGATCAGAAAGATGGGCATTGACTCATCTCAGATCAAGCCCAGCACCACCACCTTTAAAGGTGTGATACCAGGTGTCGAAGCTTGCTGCGTGGGAACTATAACACTGGAGGTAGTCTTCGGGTCACATGAGAACTTCAGCAGTGAGGAGTTAATCTTTGACATTGTACCGTCTCGAAGTGGATACCACAGGCTTCTAGGGCACACCACATTTGCTCGCTTCAACGCAGTCCCACATTATGCTTACCTCAATCTCAAAATGCCAAGACCACATGGTGTTATTACAGTCAATGGCAACACCGAATGCTCCCTTCGGACGGACGAGCAGACCTCAGCTTTCACAGCCAAGGTGTAGGTATCTGAGGAGGCAGCCCTTGTGAGCAAGCGCACCCCCAGCTCATCGAAGCGTACGCGGTCCATGCCAGCTGACCTCGGACAAGCACCCCCCACACCCTAAATAGGGGTATGGGCTCCTCGCGCGTCTCCCCTGAAGGGCGCAATACGTCCCAAGGGTGCATAACATTGCACTAAAAATTCCATGGGTTTCCCAAAACAATGTGCACGTTGGGATCAGCTTGACCGAGTAGCGACGCACTTTAGGATCATGCACCGATGGGACCCGTGTGGCATTAACCACCCAAATGGCAGCCACAGACCTCTTCAAAGGACACGACCAACGAAAGCATCAAGCGCGTGAACGGCCAAGGTTGCAAGTAGCCCATATCAACTTCGCTATCAATGAAGATGAATTGGTCAACAACATGGAGACACACACGTGCGGCAGGAAGCGGCTCGGGCCAACATTTTGATTACTCCTTATCTTTTATTTGTTTTCCTTGCATTGTATCTTTTTGAAGTTCTACTTGTCCAAGATCGGCATATACGGCTTAACCATATGAAATAAAGAGATTGTGCCCCTCAAGGTTCTTTATCATTTCCTTATAATTACTGCCTTTGAGCCAAAAATAACACTTCATGATACAAAGGGCTTCGCTTTTTAAATCACATGCCCCAAACTACAAGTTTGAGGTACTCGGTGTCTCGGATGTTTGCATTATATTAATTAGTTTCAAACCTCGATTTTGGTCAATAGTTGGGTCACCCGGCTCCTATGTTTACCCCTTACGTTTCTGACCAATTCGGCTAAGGGCGTAACGGGAGAACCACTGCAATAGTGCCACCAGTTCGATTGGCAGAGCGCCTCAGTGGAGAAAGCTGATAACTGACTGTCGTGGTAAGCGTAAACTGAAGTGGTCGGTGGTCACCCATGTTAGTGGTCACCCATGTTAAACGAATGGATTCTTCCTAGCATTAGCTGAAGTGGTCGGTGGTATAGACCTAGGCTACCTAAGCCGGTCACTTCACACATCGGGGGATCGTCATCGGCCCCCACAGTCAAGCTACTATGACTAAGTGAAAGTTATAAAGCCATTATAGTCCGATTGCATAGTTCCTATGTGCACGGACCACCTTCGGGAACTGAGGCGTCAGCTAAGGGTCGTGATTGCCTAAAGGAACACCCTTTTGTATACTATACACAGGGGTCAAAGCTGATGACTGGTCACTTTCAGTTCAACATGGTCAAACAGGAGTCAAAATAATAAAAAACACAATCACATGGTGGAATATAAAGTCACATTCATTAAAAACAAAAGGAAGTTTATATAACCAGCCACACTTCGGCATTCCAGAATACTATCTAAAAATACAAAGTGTCCTTGAGACACTTGGCCTCGATAACCCGGCCCCTTCCACCACCTTGGCACGGAACTGTTCTGCGGTCTGATCCTTCCCTTTGGGGGGTTCCGTGGCCACAACTGCTGCTTCAACACGCCAATAATGCGTCTTCACGCAGGCGTATGATCGCTGAGCTCCCTCCAGGCATGTGGATTGCGGGATGACTTCTTGCAGCCAAGCTATGAGCCCGAAGAAGCTAGTGGGCAACACCTCCGAGGGCCATAGATTGATGCAGAGGTCCTGGAGCATCAGCTTTGCCATTCACAAAAGCTCTACTAGCTGCTTCATTTGATGATTCAGCAGCTCCGGACATGGAGACTCCTGGAACTACTGCCAGAACGCCTTCTCTGCCTCGTGGACCTCCCACTCGCCGAACTGGTGGGAGGCATCCGATGCACTCCTCGGGAGATCCACAAAGACCTCTGTGGAGCACCACAGCCGGGTGAGCTCGACGAACCCCTTGCTTCCAAACACACACTAAAGTAAAAATGGCTTACTCGCGACAACATGCTCCACTTGCTGGAGCACCTATGGTCTGGGCATGGATCTGGAGTTAGGCATGCGCTAGGTGGAGCTTCTGAGCTCTTCGTGTCGGTGCAGAGAACATTTGTATTTGCTGCTCGGACTTGTGCATAGGCGTGCTAACGATCATGCGCCAATTACCAAGACATGATGATGACCCACAAGTGTAGAGGATCTATCTAGTCCTTTCGATAAGTAAGAGTGTCGAACCAAATGAGGAGCAGAAGGAAATGAAAAGCGGGTTTCAGCAAGGTATTCTCTGCAAGCACTGAAGTTATCGGTAACAGATAGTTGTTTGATAAGATAATTCATAACCTGTAACAAGTAAAAAAAGTAAACAAGGTGCAACAAGGTGGCCCAATCCTTTTTGTAGCAAAGGACAAGCTTGGACGAACTCTTACATAAGGCAAAGCGCTCCCGAGGACACATGGGATTTCTGTCAAGCTAGTTTTCATCATGCTCATATGATTCGCGTCCGTTACTTTGATAATTTGATATGTGGGTGGACCAGTGCTTGGGTGCTATCCTTCCTTGGACAAGCCTCCCACTTATGATTAACCCCTCTCGCAAGCATCTACAACTACGAAAGAAGAATTAAGGTAAACCTAACCCTGGCATGAAACATATGGATCCAAATCAGCCCCTTACGAAGCAACACATAAACTAGGGTTTAAGCTTTTGTCACTCTAGAAACCCATCATCTACTTATTACTTCCCAATTCCTTCCCCTAGGCCCAAATCATGGTGAAGTGTAATGTGGTCGATGTTCGCATAACACCACTAGAGGAAAGACAACACACATCTCATCAAAATATCGAACAAATACAAAATTCACATGATTACTTATAACAAGACTTCTCCCATGTCCTTAGGAACAAAACTACTCACAAAGCATATTCATGCTCATAATCAGAGGTGTATTGACAAGCATTAAGGATCTGAACATATTATCTTCCACCGAATAAACCAACTAGCATCAACTACAAGGAGTAATCAACACTACTAGCAACCCACATGTACCAATCTGAGGTTTTGAGACAAAGATCGGATACAAGAGATGTACTGGGGTTTGAGAGGAGATGGTGCTAGTGAAGATGTTGATGGAGATGGACCCCCTCTCGATGAGAGAATCGATGGTGATGACGATGGCGATGATTTCGCCCTCCGGGAGGGATGTTTCCCCGGCAGAACAGCTCCGTCGAAGCCCTAGATTGATCCTGCCCAGGTTCCACCTCGAGACGGTGGCGCTTCGTCCCGAAAGCTTGTCCCTAATTTTTTAGGGCAAAAGACACCATATAGCAGAAGATGGGCATCGAGGGCCTGCCAGGGGGCCCACAAGGTAGGGGGCGCCCAAGGGGTAGGGTGATACGTCTCCAACATATCTATAATTTATGAAGCATTCATGCTATTATATTATCTGTTTTGGATGTTTTTGGGATTTATTATACACTTCTATATTATTTTTGGGACTAACCTATTAACCGGAAGCCCAACCCAAATTGATGTTTTCTTGCCTATTTCAGTGTTTCGAAGAAAAGGAATATCAAACGGAGTCCAAATGGAATGAAACCTTCGGGAGAGTTATTTTTGGAACAGAAGCAATCCAGGAGACTTGGAGTACACGTAAGGGAAGGAACGAGGAAGCCACAAGGCAGGGAGGCGCGCCCTACCCCCCTGGGTGTGCCCCCACCCTTGTGGGCCCCTCGTGGCTCCCTGACCGACTTCTTTCGCCTATATATGTCCACATACCCTAAGAACATCGAGGAGCACAATAGATCGGGAGTTCCGTCGCCGCATGCCTGTGTAGCCACCAAAAACCAATCGGGACCCTGTTTCGGCACCCTGTCGGAGGGGGGATCCCTCACCGGTGGCCATCTTCATCATCCCAGCGCTCTCCATGACAAGGAGGGAGTAGTTCACCCTCGGGGCTGAGGGTATGTACCAGTAGCTATGTGTTTGATCTCTCTCTCTCTCTCTCTCTCGTGTTCTTGATATGGCACGATCTTGATGTATCGCGAGCTTTGCTATTATAGTTGGATCTTATGATGTTTCTCCCCCTCTACTCTCTTGTAATGGACTGAGTTTTCCCTTTGAAGTTATCTTATCGGATTGAGTCTTTAAGGATTTGAGAACACTTGATGTATGTATTGCTGTGCTTATCTGTGGTGACAATGGGATATTCATGTGATCTACTTGATGTATGTTTTGGTAATCAACTTGCGGGTTCACCTTGTGGACTTATGCATAGGGGTTGGCACACGTTTTCGTCTTGACTCTCCGGTAGAAACTTTGGGGCACTCTTTGAAGTACATTGTGTTGGTTGAATAGATGAATCTGAGATTGTGTGATGCATATCGTATAATCATGCCCACGGATACTTGAGGTGACAATGGAGTATCTAGGTGACATTAGGGTTTTGGTTGATTTGTGTCTTAAGGTGTTATTCTAGTACGAACTCTATGATAGATTGAACGAAAAGAATAGCCTCATGTTATTTTACTACGGACTCTTGAATAGATAGAACATAAAGGATAACTTTGAGATGGTAAGGAAAATTGTGCTCAAGTGCTAGAAGAAGAAGTCTATAAAATTTTCGGCACTAAATCTTTGAATGATGAGCATGATTGCAATGTTATTAGTATGAATTCTTTGAATACCCATGATGCTAATTATATGCAAAGCCACAAGCTTGGGGATGCTATGTTTGATGAAGATGATATGTTTAGTCCCCCAAGTTTTGATGAGCAAATTTACTATGATGAAAGCATGCCTCCTATTTATGATGATTATTGCGATAATACATATGCTATAAAGAATAATGATAACCATGAAACTTGTCATCATGATTTTAGTTTTCAATTGGATTATGCCTCACATGATAATTATTTTGTTGAGTTTTCTCCCACTATTATTCATGAGAGGAAATTTGCTTATGTGGAGAGTAATAAAACATTTATGCTTGTAGATCATGAAAAGAATGCTTTAGGTTCTGGTTATATTGTTGAATTAATTCATGATGCTACTGAAAATTGTTATGAGGGAGGAACATATGCTTATAGGAATTGCAATAATATCAAGTTTCCTCTCTATGTGCTTAAAATCTTGAAGTTATGCTTCTTTTGCCTTCCTATGCTAGTTGATTATTGTTCCCATAAGTTGTTTTCTCACAAAATCCCTATGCATAGGAAGTGGGTTAGACTTAAATGTGCTAGTCATATTCTTCATGATGCTCTCTTTATGTTTCAATTCTTATCTTTTATGTGAGCATCATTGAAATCATCATGCCTATATAGGGGCGTTAAACGCTAGCGCTTGTTGGGAGGCAACCCAATGTTATTTTTGTTATTTTCTTTTTGTTCCTGTTTAGTAATAAATAATTCATCTATCCTCTGTTTAGATGTGTTTTTATGTTTTAATTTGTGTTTTTGCCAAGTAGAACCTTTGGGAAGACTTGGGTGAAGTCTTTGTGATCTTGCTGTGAAAAACAGAAACTTTAGCGCTCACGAGATTAGCTGCCATTTTTTACTGGAGAGTGATTTTAGGTGGATTCTTTTAGCAGATGATTAATAGACAAATTACTCAGGTCAACCAATTTATTTAATAATATTTGGAGTTACATAAGTATTCGAATGACACAGATTACTACAGACTGTTCTGTTTCTGACAGATTCTGTTTTCTATGTGTTGTGTGCTTATTTTGATGAATCTATGAGTAGTATCGGAGGGTATGAACCATAGAGAATTTGGAATACAGTAGATATTACACCAATATGAATAAATAATTAGTTCATTACAGTACCTTAAAGTGGTGGTTTGTTTTCTTATACTAACGGAGCTTACGAGTTTTGTGTTGTGAAGTTTTCAAGTTTTGGGTGAAGTTTTGATGGACTACGGAATAAGGAGTGGAAAGAGCCTAAGCTTGGGGATGACCAAGGAACCCCAATGTAATATTCAAGGACAACCAATAGCCTAAGCTTGGGGATGCCCCAGAAGGCATCCCCTCTTTCGTCTTTGTTCATCGGTAACTTTACTTGGAGCTATATTTTTATTCACCACATGATATGTGTTTTGCTTGGAGCGTCATTTTCTTTTGTTAGTATTTTCTTGCTGTTATTTAGAATAATGTTTTGCATCTTTATTTTCAACAAAAATGTCAAGGGTAGCCTTTACCATGCTTATTTTGCAAGTATACATGTTGCTGTTTCAAAATAGAAAGTTTACCGCTGTTGCAAAAATTCCCTAGAAAAGTCAGAGAATGATATAATGTTGACACTTTTTGCATATTGAGCTCTGATAAATATTCTATAGCTTAGTAGTTTTCTCATAATTTTTGGAGTTAGGTAAGAATGATGAATCTTGCATTCTTTACAGACTATACTGTTTTGGCAGATTGCTGTTATGTTTGCATTGTTTGCATATGTTTGCTTGTTTAATGATTCTATTTGATGATAGGAGTATTAAATATGCAGAGACATTTAGTATGCAATGTTGAATAATAATTTTTGTGATTTTCTACAGTAGATAATGATAAGGTTTTTGCATTGGTTTATACTAACTTATCTCACGAGTTCTTGTTGAGTTTTGTGTGGATGAAGCTTTTGAGGTTTAGGAAACCGAGATATAAAAGGAATTAAGGAGACACAAAAGCTCAATCTTGGGGATGCCCAAGTCACCCCAAGATAATATTTCAAGAAGTCTCAAGCATCCAAGCTTGGGGATGCCCCGGTAGGCATCCCACCTTTCTTCTTCAACAATTATCGGTTAGTATCGGTTGAACCTAAGTTTTTGCTTCTTCACATGAGTCGTGCTATCCTTGCAATGCCATTTTATTTTGTTTTGCTTGCTGTTTGAATAAAGTACTTCAGATCTGAAATTCTTAAATGAGAGCGAGTCTTCACATGGCTACATAATTATTTAACTACTCATTGATCTTCACTTATATCTTTTTGGAGTAGTTTGTCATTTACTCGTGTACTTCACTTATATACTATGAGTAAATGGTTGAATGAGTTGAATGTCATAAATCTGAAATTATATATGTTTCATATGCCTACCCCATTGGGAGTAATGACTTCACATCTAAGAAGTAGAGGTGGTAACTTTATTGAAGGTTAGCAAACATTATATTGGTCACTTGAACAATTCATGAAAGAATATTGAAGGAAGAGAGATTTCACATATAAATATACTATCTTAGACATCTTCTATGATTGTGAGCCCCATTAGTTATTTTCAAACCTGAGCAAATTAGTTGAAATTGTACAAGGAAGACAACAGAATGAGTTATGCTTGGGTATATGTGTATAGAAGTTATATTGTTATAGATCCTCCAACATGTGGTGCTTGCTATTTAGAATCCTTTGCTAGCCAAAATATCTGTACTAAGCGGGAATACTGCTTGTGCATCCAAATCCCTTGAACCAAGTTTCTTCCATGAGTGTCCACCATATCTACCTATTTGCGGTATTTACCTGCCGTTCCAAGTAAATTTGCATGTGCCAAACTCTAAACCTTCAAATAATAATCTGTTTTGTATGCCTGAATCGCTCATGTAGCGACTAGGGGCTGTGAGTATCTTCCATGCTAGGTGGGTTATTCTCACGATGAGGGGACTCCGCTCATCGTTCACGAGAAAAATGGCTGGTAACTGGGATGCCCATTCCCATGATCAAAAGATCAAAATCAAATCAAAATATTTGCAAACAAAACTCCCCTAGGATTGTTGTTAGCTGGAAGCACCCATTGTTTCAGGAAAGCCATGGATTGATGATTGTTGGTGGAGGGGGAGTAAAAAAAACTTTACCATTTTGTTTGGGAACCGCCTATAATGTATGTAGTATGGAAGATATTGGGAACTCTTGGTTGTTATGTTGACAATGAAAGCATACCTCTCAAAATTATTTATCTCTATTTCAAAATCGAGCTCTGGCACCCCTGCAAATCCCTGCTTCCCTCTGCGAAGGGCCTATCTTTTACTTTTATGCAAGAGTCAGTAGTATTCCTTCTCATTCCAATCTTCTCTTTAGTTGGCAAGCATCATGTGATGGGGAAAGATCTAAGCATATATGGCCATTCAAATATATTTGATCATGAATTATTATTATTGACAATTATTTATATGATAAGTAAGTTGGGAGGCGAAACATTAAGCCCCTATCTTTCTCTGTTTTCGATTGATGCTATTTGTTCTAAAAATATGCTTTGAGTGGTAGCAATCATGGAAGACTATATGATAGTTGAGTATGTGGGATTTGCTAAATCAAAGCTCTCACATAGACCCTTCCTGAAAATAAGATGAATTGGAATTGTTTGATGACTGAGAATGAAGTTTGCTAGTTTGCTAGAAAGTTTATGGTCTATGCTTTAACATTTAATAGCTTGTTACTTGATCATGAGAATTTTTATGAGATGAGCTACTGTTATGACATATAATCATGCTAGGAAAGGTGATTGAAATTTTCATTGATCAAACTTATCCACCTGCTAGCATTCACACTTCATAAATTATTTATTTTATCATTTACCTACTCGAGGACAAGCAGGAATTAAGCTTGGGGATGTTGATATGTCTCCAACATATCTATAATTTATGAAGCATTCATGCTATTATATTATCTGTTTTGGATGTTTATGGGCTTTAGTATACACTTTTATATTATTTTTGGGACTAACTTATTAACCGGAGGCCCAACCCAAATTGCTCTTTTCTTGCCTATTTCAGTGTTTCGAAGAAAAGGAATATGAAACGGAGTCCAAATGGAATGAAACCTTTAGGAGAGTTATTTTTGGAACAGAAGCAATCCAGGAGACTTGGAGTGCATGTAAGGGAAGAAACGAGGAAGCCACGAGGCAGGGAGGCATGCCCTACCCTCTTGGGCATGCCCCCCACCCTCGTGGGCCCCTCGTGGCTCCCCTAACCGACTCCTTTTTCCTATATATGTCCATATACCCTAAAAACATCAAGGAGCACAATAGATCGGGAGTTCCGCTGCCGCAAGCCTCTGTAGCCACCAAAAACCAATTAGGACCCTGTTCCGGCACCCTGCCGGAGGGGGGATCCCTCACCGGTGGCCATCTTCATCATCCCAGTGCTTTCCATGACGAGGAGGGAGTAGTTCACCCTCGGGGCTGAGGGTATGTACCAGTAGCTATGTGTTTGATCTCCCTCTCTCTCGTGTTCTTGATATGGCACGATCTTGATGTATTGCGAGCTTTGCTATTATAGTTGGATCTTATGATGTTTCTCCCCCTCTACTCTCTTGTAATGGATTGAGTTTTCCCTTTGAACTTATCTTATTGGATTGAGTCTTTAAGGATTTGAGAACACTTTGATGTATGTCTTGCCGTGCTTATCTGTGGTGACAATGGGATATTCACGTGATCTACTTGGTGTATGTTTTGGTGATCAACTTGCGGGTTCACCTTGTGGACTTATGGATAGGGGTTGGCACATGTTTTCGTCTTGACTCTCCGGTAGAAACTTTGGGGCACTCTTGGAAGTACTTTTTGTTGGTTGAATAGATGAATCTGAGATTGTGTGATGCATACCGTATAATCATGCCCACAGATACTTGAGGTGACAATGGAGTATCTAGGTGACATTAGGGTTTTGGTTGATTTGTGTATTAAGGTGTTATTCTAGTACGAACTCTATGATAGATTGAACGGAAAGAATAGCCTCATGGTATTTTACTACGGACTCTTGAATAGATAGAACAGAAAGGCTAACTTTGAGGTGGTTTCATACCCTACCATAATCTTTTTGTTTGTTCTCCGCTATTAGTGGCTTTGGAGATAGTTATATGATCCAATTATGTTATTATTGTTGAGAGAACTTGCACTAGTGAAAGTATGAACCTTAGGCCTTGTTTCTTAGCATTGCAATACCGTTTATGCTCACTTTTATTATTAGTTACCTTGTTGTTTTTATATTTTCAGATTACAAAAACCTATATCTACCATCCATATTGCACTTGTATCACCATCTCTTCGCCGAACTAGTGCACCTATACAATTTACCATTGTATTGGGTGTGTTGAGGACACAAGAGACTCTTTATTATTTGGTTGTAGGGTTGTTTGAGAGAGACCATCTTCATCCTATGCCTCCCACGGATTGATAAACCTTAGGTCATCCACTTGAGGGAAATTTGCTACTGTCCTACAAACCTCTGCACTTGGAGGCCCAACAACGTCTACAAGAAGAAGATTGTGTAGTAGACATCATAGGGCGCGCCCTCCACCTCTGTGGCTGGCTGGTGGCCCCCTCTGGTGCTTTCTTCGCCCAATATTTTTTATTTATTCCAAAACTGATCTCCTTGAAGTTTTAGGACTTTTGGAGTTGTGCAGAATAGGTCTCTAATATTTTCTCCTTTTCCAGTCCAGAATTCCAGCTGTCGGCATTCTCCCTCTTCATGTAAACCTTATAAAATAAGAGAGAAAAGGCATACGTATTGTGATATAATGTGAAATAACAGCCCGTAATGCAATAAATATCAATATAAAAGCATGATGCAAAATGGACGTATCAACTCCCCCAAGCTTAGACCTCGCTTGTCCTCAAGCGAAAGCCGATATCGAAAAATATGTCCACATGTCTAGAGATAGCGGTGTCGATAAAATAAAATATGGACATGAGGGCATCATGATCATCTTTAGAATAGTAACATATAATGCCATATAATTTCTTATGCTAAAGTATCAATTTGTTCACAAGGTAAAGTGTGAATCAGAAACTTCATTGAAAACTAACAAACCATGATCTCAGTCATTGAAGCAATTGCAATTTACCATAACATCGAAAAGAGTCAATATAAGAGCTTTTCAGCAAGTCAACATACTCAACTATCATTTAATCTTTCACAATTGCTAACACTCACGTGATACTTATCGGTACAAAGTTTCAATCGGACACATAGAAAGATAGGGGCTTATAGTTTCGCCTCCCAACTTTTTACCTCAAGGGCAATGTCGACAATAGTACTTTATGAAAACCTACATCCAAGTGGATATATATATATCCAGATCTCTCCAACACATAGAACTTTCCAAAGGAAAAGGTGTAAAAAGGAAAGGTGAGGATCACCATGACTCTTGTATAAGGGTAGAAGATAAAATATAGGCCCTTTGCAGAGGGAAGCAGAGGTTGTCATGTGCTTTTATGGTTGAATGCACAAAATCTTTATGCAAAAGAACGTCACTTTGTATTGCTGCTTGTGATAAATACCTTTATTATGCAGTCTGTCACTTTTATTTCTTCCATATCACAAGTTCGTATAAAGCTTATTTTCTTCACACTAATAGATCATATATATCTAGAGGAGCAATTTTTGTTGCTTGCATCGATGACAACTTACTTGAAAGATCTTACTCAATCCATAGGTAGGTATGGTGGACTCTGATGGTAAAACTGGGTTTAGGGATGTTTGGAAGCACAAGTAGTATCTCTACTTGGTGCAAATAATTTGGCTAGCATGAGAGGGAAAGGCAAGCTCAACATGTTGGATGATCCATGACAATATAACTTCTATTCGGATATAAGAAAACATAACCCATTAAGTTGTCTTCCTTGTCCAACATCAACTTTTTAGCATGTCATATTTTAATGAGTGCTCACAATCACAAAAGATGTCCAAGATAGTATATTTATATGTGAGGCCTCTCTTTCTTTGTTACTTCCAATTAATTGCAATAATGGCCAAAACTATGTTTGTCAACTCCCAACAACTTTTATTCATCATACTCTTTTTATGTGAAGTCATTACTCTTCAAAAGATCAAAATATGATTCTTTTATTTCTTTTTATTTTTTCTTTAATTCCCTCTAGATCATAGAAAGAAAGCAAAGCCCTCAACTCAAAACTACTCTTTATTATATATAACTCATAGCCTCAATTACATAGATGGAACATAAAACAAAACTCAATGCTAGATCATACTAAAACTTTATTCCACTAGACCAAGATATAACCAAGAGGATCGAACTAAGAAAAATTATAAAGATAAAGATGTGATGGTGATACGATACCGGGGCACCTCCCCCAAGCTTGGCGGTTGCCAAGGGGAGTGCCCATACCTATGTATTTATGTCTCTTTCTTCAGAAGTGGCGATGATGGAGTTGTTGATGATGTAGGCTTCTTCCCTAACTTCCGCTTGGAGACGTCATGGTGATCTAGATCTGTCAGAAAAACAGCTCGAAACAAAAACAGAGGATTTTGCGCGCCCTCCACCCTTGTGGTCGCCTCGTGTCTCTTTCAGACTACTTTTAATTTTCCTAATTTTTTAAATATTCCAAAACGGAGAAAATTGCTATTAGAACAATTTTGGAGTCGGTTTACTTACCGTACCACATACATATTTCCTTTCGGAGTCTGGAACATTCTGGAAAGTGTCCCTTATATACTCCTCTGGTGTTAAGGTGTCAATTATATTGATCTCAACATTTATGGGATTATCTGAGATATAATGTTTGATTCTTTGACCGATTACCACCTTCGGATTCGTGCCTTCGGCGTTGTTGATTTTGATGGCACCGGAATGATAGACCTCCTCGATAATGTAAGGACCTTCGCATTTAGAGAGAAGTTTTCCTGCAAAAAATCTTAAACGAGAGTTGTATAGCAAAACATGATCACCTACATTAAACTCATGCTTTTGTATCCTTTTCTCATGCCATCTTTTAACTTTTTCTTTAAACAACTTGGCATTCTCATACACTTGGGTTCTCCATTCATCAAGTGAGCTAATGTTAAATAACCTCTTCTCACCAGCCAGTTTGAAATCATAGTTGAGCTCTTTAATATCCCAATATGCCTTATGTTCTAGTTCAAGAGGTAAGTGATAAGCCTTTCCATAAACCATTATATACGGAGACATACCCATAGGGTTTTTATAAGAAGTTCTATAAGACCATAATGCATCATCGAGTTTCTTGGACCAATTCTTTCTAGATCTATTAACAGTCTTTTGCAAAACCAGTTTAATCTCTCTATTACTCAATTCTACTTGACCACTAGACTAAGGATAATATGGAGATGCAATTCTATAGTTAACATCGTACTTAGCAAGCATTTTACGAAAAGCACCATAAATAAAGTGTGAACTACCATCAGTCACTAAATATCTAGGGACTCCAAACCTCAGAAAAATAACTTCTTTAAGCATCTAATAGAAGTGTGATGATCAACACTACTAGTTGGAATAGCTTCTACCCACTTAGTAACGTAATCAAGAGCAACTAGAATATGTGTATACCCATTAGAGGAAGGAAAAGGTCCCATATAATCAAAGCCCAAAACATCAAATGGTTCAATAACAAGTGAATAATTCATAGGAATTTCATGATGTCTACTAATATTACCAATTCTCTAGCATTCATCACAAGACAAGACAAACTTATGTGCATCTTTGAAGAGAGTAGGCCAATAAAAACCGGATTGCAATACCTTATGTGCAGTTCTATCTCCAGTGTGGTGTCCTCCGTAAGCCTTGGAGTGACACTTGCATAGGATCTGTTCCTGTTCATGCTCAGGTACACAACGTCTAATAACACCATCTACTCCTTCTTTATAAAGGTGCGGGTCATCCCAAAAGTAATGTCTTAAATCATAGTAAAACCTTTTATTTTGCTGATATGTCAAACTAGGTGGTATAAATTTAGCAACAATTTAATTTGCATAATCAGCATACCATGGAGCAGTACGAGAAGCATTTATGACAGCCAATTGTTCATCAGGAAAGCTATCATCAATAGGCGGTGGGTCATCAAGAACATTTTCTAACCTAGACAAGTTGTCTGCAACGGGGTTCTCAACTCCCTTTCTATCAAGAATATGCAAATCAAATTCTTGTAGCTGTCGACGTTCTGGATATGGGGGTATCCAGACTTGCCTGCATGCGCCCACCACGTGGCTCCTTCGACGGCCTAGTATGGCACAGCTTCAGCATAAACGACTCAAGACCCTCGCGAGGGGCCGAGCCTTGCGAGGCGGATGACACTAAGATCCCCAAGGGGATCGACCTCCTCAGGCTGGCTCCCGAGGGGCAGAGAGTTCTATGCAAGGTGCACCTCACGAGGCTCAGCTAATGTGAGCCATGACGACCAAGGCCAGGCGGGCGCCAGCGGGCGCAGAGTGCCAGTTTCCTCTTTGGTGCAAGGGAGGCAAGAGGTGCAGAGTCCCGAGGAATCAGCCAAAGGTTTCCATTCTAGTGCAACAAGACCAAGACCGCCAGGACGGCAGGAGTGAGTTCATCACTGAGCCCACTACAGCGTCACACCAGAGGCTTTTTGCACGCGAAGACCACTTTAGTCAGGATAGGATGTACTACTTGTCCCCTTTCAAAACTGGTCGTTGTGGGATCCCTTCCCACCAACATTTTGGAAGAGGACCAAGGCCACTATAAATAGGACTTAACCACCACAAGGGGAAGAGGATGGGATTTATTCTCACCCGGCCACCTCACCAGCTCTCTTGAGCTCAAGAACACCTCACCTCCTGAGGCCAGTTCATCCTCAGCCCTTCGAGGCAATCCACCAAAATGGTGGAGTAGGGTATTACACCGCAAGGTGGCCCAAACCAGGATAAACTGTTGTGTCTCTTTATCTCTTTGAGCCCGACGCGCTAGTCTTAGGAGGATTGCGAGTAGGCAGGTTGGGTAGGTTAAGATCTCCGCATGCACCCCGGAGTTCAAACCTTTCAAGGGTTTGCGGAACCCGTAATCCGACATTTGGCGCGCCAGGTAGGGGTGCATCGGGGATCCTCTGCTCCGTCCGTCAGATCGAGCCATTAGCTTCAATGGCTGGCGCTTCTCCATCAACTCGATCGACATGCACATTCGAATAAGCGCCGGGGCTGTGCCCTTTCACCCCCTCCCTGCGGCGGGTGGAATGGCCGCCCAAGTTCAAACCTAACCTGCCTCCATGCTATGACGCCACTGCTGACCCCGCCGAGTTCCTGTGGCTCTACGAGCTGAGCATCGAGGTGGTCAGGGGCGACGACAAGGTGAAGGCCAACCGGCTCCCCATGGCCCTTGCAGGAGCATCGTGCGCCTGGCTGCTCCACCTGCCGGAGTCCTTTGTGGCCTCTTGGGAGGAGCTGTGTAGCCTCTTCGTTGCGCACTTTGTAGCGCCGGCGCCTCCTATTCTTGCAGCTCTCTTAGGCGGCTCGCAGGCACCATCTTCTGATTGACATATCAAGCAGTTCTACCGTCTAGTAAGCGCTGCCCAAGTGAGCTCGGGGGCTCCTCCGGGCTGGGCAGCGCCGAAAGCCAACCTCGCCTTCGGCCCAAAAGACCATCTAGCAACCACAGCAGGAGCAGGAGTGCTCCCAATGCTCTTCACCCCCACCATCTGCAACGTGGCTGTCACCAGGACCCTCGTCGATGGCGGAGCCGGCCTCAACATGCTATCTGTGGAGGCGTTCGGCCTACTGCACGTGCCTCTCAGCCGGCTCCGGCCCACCAAGCCCTTCTCCGGGGTCGGCGGTGGCTTCACCCACTACCTGGGGCAGATCGGTCTCCCCGTCACCTTCGGAACTCGCGACAACTACATCACCAAGCTCATCGACTTCGACATCGCTCGGATCGACTTGCCATATAATGCCATCATTGGATACCCCGCCTTGGCCAAGTTCATGGCGGCAAATCAGCCAGCTTACAACCTCATGTAGATGTCGGGTAACAATGGTGTCCTCGTGGTGGCAGGGGACACCAAGGATGCGATACAGGACCTCAAGCTCGCCTTCACTTCTGCGGCATCCGCGCTCCCTGGTGAGAAGGGGGATCCTGGGGCCCTAGAGGCAGCGCCGTCCAAGAAGAAGTAGTTGTTCTCCCAAGACCGAGCCGAAATGAAGCAAGTGCTGGTCAGTGAAGAGGGGACGACAAGCGCCACCTTCACCATAGGAGCTAGCCTCCCTCAGGACCAGGAGAAAGTGTTGGTCGACTTCTTGCGCGCCAACAAGGACGTATTCGCTTGGGAGCCCAAAGACCTGGCTGGGGTCCCCAGGGGAATAATCGAGCACCACCTAAAGGTATGCCCAAACGTGCGCCCGGTGAAGCAGAAGGCCTGCCGCTAGTCCACTGAGAAGCAATCATTTATCATCCAAGAAACCCACAAGCTACAGGACACTGGGGTCATTAGGGAAGTACGATACCCAGAATGGCTGGCAAACCCAGTTGTCGTCCCCAAGAAAGGAGGGAAGGAATGCATGTGTGTCGACTTCACCAACCTCAACAAGGCTTGCCCTCAAGATCCCTTTCCGCTTCCTCGCATTGATCAGATCATGGACTCCATTGCCGAGTGTGACCTGATGTGCTTTTTGGACGCCTTCTCAGGCTACCACCAGATCAAGATGGTCGTG
>NC_041385.1:443217126-443388672 GCF_002162155.2 Triticum dicoccoides
CCTGCGTGCCCTTTAGGCTGCGCAATGCTGGGGCTACCTTCCAGCGGCTGATGCATATCACCCTAGGCATTGAGCTCGAGAGAAACACAGAGGCCTATGTTGATGACATAGTTGTGAAGTCTCGGGAGGCTGGGACCCTGATAGAAGATCTGGAGGAGACGTTTGCCACCTTGCACAAGGTGGACCTTTGGCTCAATCCCGAGAAGTGTGTATTCGGGGTCCCCTCTGGAAAGCTGCTGGGCTTCCTAGTGTCGCACATAGGGATCGAGGCCAGTCCACGGAAGGTCTAGGCAATAGAAGACATGAGCCCCCCACAGACCCTGAAGGAGATGCAGAAGCTGGCGGGCTGCGTAACCTCGCTGGGGGAGCGCACCCTCCCATTCTTCCAGCTGAAGAAAAATAAGGAGTCTTTCAAGTGGACCCCTGAGGCAGACACAGCCTTTCAAGACCTCAGGAGATACCTGACCGGCCCACCAGTGATCGTGGCGCCGCGCCCTCTTGAGCCCTTGGTGCTCTATTTGGTAGACACCCCTCACTCAGCCAGCGCCGCCCTGGTGGCGCTAAGGAAGGAGCGCCCATCCAAGGGCCCTCGGTAGGGCGCTCAACCACCGAGAAAAGCGTAGCATCCTCAGGACAGCGCACCCGGGGCCTCGGCTGACCCAGCGGCCAACATTCCTCCCGAGGCCGCGATTGACCCCTCAGCTGGGGGGGGGGGCTCCTGAGGATGGTCTTCACAAGGCCACCGAAGGCTTGCGTCCTCAAGAAGAACAAGACTCCACCGGTGCCTCTCCCCTCATCGAGCACCCTGTCTACTACGTCAGCACGGTGCTGAGGGAGGCATGTGCACGTTACCCCATGCCTAAAAAACTCTTGCGTGCACTCCTCGTCGCCACCCGAAAGTTGTGCCACTACTTCCAAGGCCACCCCATCAAAGTCGTTTCAGCATACCCGCTGGATAGGGTGCTCCGGAGCCCGAACGCCGCCGGGCGAGTTGCAGAATGGAACATCAAGCTTCAGGCATTCCATCTCGAGTTCAGCACCACCAGAGTCATCAAGGGTGCAGCCCTTGCTGAGTTCATGGCCGAGTGGACTTACATCCCTGACCACGGGGTGAGCGAGGGCTGCTCCCTGTTACCCGAGGACGAAGAGCCATACGGGTGGATCATGTACTTTGATGGAGCGTTCGCACGACAAGCAGGAGCAGGGGACGTCCTCATCTCACCCGCCAAGGACAAGCTCTACTACACGGTACAACTCTGTTTCCAGCAGGGCGAGAAGGTCTCCAACAACGTCGCGGAATTTGAGGGCTTCGTGGCCGGTCTCAGGGCCGCGGCGGTGCTAGGGGCGAAGCGCCTCACCATCAAGGGCAATTCCCAGCTCCTCGGCAACTTCTCCAACAATGAGTACACGCCCAAGGACGAGCATATGGAAGCATACCTAGAAGAAGTACGCAAGATGGAGAAGCGGTTCTTGGGCTTGGAACTGCAGCATGTGCCGCGAGGAACAAACAAGGAGGCGGACGATATTGCCAAGAGAGCCTCCCAAAGGCTCCCCAGGAGCGGGGAGTGTTTGAGGAGCGGCTCTTAAAGCCATCTGTGGCTCCCCCCATGACTCCAGCACCGCCTCAGGAGGATCTACCTCAGGTGCCGGTGGCTGGAGCCCCATCATACGGCCATCCCTCAGGGGCCCACTTGCTTCTTGCACTCGAGCCTTAGGAGGGGTGCTGGACCGAGGAGTTCAAGACGTACCTGCTTCAGGGGATCCTTCCAGAGAAGGATGAGGATGCCTTGAGCGTGGCTCGTCAGGCCACCACGTAGTGCATCTATGATGGTGAGTTATACCGCAAAAGGCCCAATGAAGTTTCGTTGCAATGCATCTCCAAGGAGCAGGGACTTGAGCTGCTAGCGGACATACATGGTGGAGACTGCGGGCATCATTCCTCATCCCGCACTCTAGTGGGCAAGGCGTTCCGCAGCGGCTTCTACTGGCCCACTACGTTCAAGGACGCCACAGAGCTGGTGCGTTCCTGCGAAGCATGCCAGTTCCATGCCAAGCAAATTCACCAGCCTACGTAGGGCCTCCAGACAATCCCGCTCACATGTCCGTTCGCGGTCTAGGGGTTGGATATCTTGGGGTCGTTCCCTCGAGTGCCAGGGGGCTACCGCTACCTCTACGTCGCCTTCGACAAATTCGCCAAATGGGCGGAGGTAGAAGCTGTTTGCGCCATCCCAACTGGATTAGTCGTCAAGTTCATCAAGGGTATCGTGAGCCGGTTTGGGGTTCCTAACCGCATCATCACCGACAACGGCTCGCAATTCACTAGCAACATTTTCAAAACATACTATGCTAACCTTGGAACGCAGATATGCTACGCCTCAATGGCACACCCTAGGAGCAACCAAGCCGAGTGTGCCAATGTCGAGGTTCTGAGGGGCCTCAAGACAAGAACCTTCAAGAAGAAGCTTGAGGCCTGCGGCAGGGGCTGGCTCGACGAGCTCCAGCCCATGCTGTGGTCCATCCACACCACCGCAACCAAGCCAATGGCAGAGATGCTGTTCTTCCTCGTCTACGGAGCAGAAGGGGTTCTCCCACATGAGGTCAAGCGTCGCTCCACGCGGGTCCTGGCGTTGGACGAGACGCATCAGGACGCCACGGGGGGATGGATCTCGTGTTGGGGGAGGAATGTCGCTGTCAAGCCTCGCTCCGGGCGGCAAGGTTCCAGCAGGCACTGTGGCGGTATCACTACCGCAACATCTACTCCAGGACGTTAGAGGTGGGCGACCTCGTCCTGAGGCGGGTGCTCTCCAGGGAAGGGCTGCACAAGCTCTCTCCCATGTGGGAGGGCCCGTTTAGGATTGCCCGTGTCCCATGCCTGGCGCCGTGCTTGGAGATATAGGACGGGGTCCCCATCCAGAACGCCTAGATAATCCAGCACCTTCGAAAGTTCTATCCGTTAAGAAAGGCTCCGGCCTGTGAAGGTCTCCACTCGTGACACTCTCACGTAATAATGAGTGGGGCTGTACACGCCTCGGAGTCTCCTGAGAGCCGCCCTGGGGCCTCACAGGGGCTCCCTCCCACGTCTTAGTGGCATTACTTAGCTTCGCGCTGGTGAGAATACTAGATTAGGCGTCGGACGCGGCTGTTCATTTGCTTTCCGAAGTTGCTTGCAGTCTTTTAGTAATCTTCCAATGGAGTTGGTGCTTTCGTGTTTCGGTTTGCCGAGTTGTTTTCTTCTCCTCCTGCTCGTTTGCTTTTAGCCTAGGGGTAGGGAGGAGGTGGCAGTTGCCCGCCACTCTCCATCGCGCGCCCCGCGTGTGGGGTCTAGGCAGGTGTGTGTGCCTTGGGCCTGCCCTCGTGCACACACACCGTGCCAAACCCCGCTGCCCTGGTGCTTCGGCCTTATCCTCGCGAGGAGCCCTCAATCAAGCTCATAGTCACCAGCACCCCTCATATCCGTGCCCCCCGGGCAGCGCGATGCGGTGCATTAAGTCAGAGCTAATCCATGACAGGGGGCTACCATAAGGAGGAATAGGTGCTTGTCAAGTTTCATTTTCCTTTAAAACAGCCTTGCAGCGGTTCCACGACGACTACTGAGACCCCAAGGCACCTCCCGAGGTCTGTGATCTCTAGGTCTCCGAGAAATGGGCCTCATCGGGCACGAGAAGCCAAGTCCTCGCGAGGCGGGAAGCTACCACACACATATCAAGCTAAGTTATCCTATCCTTGCCTACCCAGAGCAAAAACATTACGGCACAACATTAAGATAGCAAGCATAGCATAAAGGGCATAACCGCTACAGTTCATTACACGCCCTAGTGGGGTACACTATCTTTTTTCGAATTACAAGAGAAAGGAAAGGCTAAACAAAGAAGACCCGAGAGCGTGCGAATCCGGCGCTGCGTCCTCAAGCATCACCTCAAGGTGGCCACGGCGTTCCACCAGTCCTCCCATAGGTGAGTTGGGGTTGTGGCCGGTCTTGAGTCCAAGTTCGGCGGCCCCAGGCTCATGCCGGGCTCCTCTCCAGCTTTACCAGAGCGCTACGGCGAGATGACCCACCACCATCCTTGATCCGAGCGCGACGGCGTGGAGGTCGGTCGTAGACACCACTGCTCGAGCTCTCATCCGAGGAAGAGCTGCCATCGCAAGAACAGGAGCGCACACCGCCAAGGTCAGGCTCACCCTCGTCGCCCTCATCATCGCTGCCGTCTTTTGGGCAGCACCCCACGCGACGGCCGTCCTCCCTGAACACCTTCACGTAGAGGGTCGCCAGGCCGTCGTACTTGAAGTGGAGGGTGCACCTTGCGCTCAGGCCTCGCGCACGGGCAAACGTCTGCCAGCCGCGGGGCAGGACCACACCTCCTGAGGCGGCAACCTCAGTCCCAACCCATGAGGCTCTTCTGCAGCAGCCGTCAGCCTACAGCTAGTGACCATCAAGCCCCGAGGTTGGAAGCTCGTCGGAGAAGAAGCGCGAAAGCCGGAGTGAGGTGCCGTCCGGGCTCTCCGACCACACTACGAACTCGGGGAGCATGTCCAGCAAGGAGAGGCACGGTCAAGGAGGGCACACGATCACGGCGCACCTCCCTTCATCATGGGGGTTGCTCCAAAGCTGGTGGCGCCTGCCGCGAGAAGAGGTACCATTGCGGGCACCAAGATAAACATCGGCCCTAGGGGATGCACGCTCGCGCCCCCTGGGGGCCACAGAAGGGGTCGCGGGGTGCTTACGCGGGTGGCCGCGGCCTCTCTTGGGAGGCATAGAGGCTGGTCCCTCCTTGGAAGTCTTCCTCTTCTCGGCCGCCGAAAACCTCCTCGGTGATGCCATGGGAGCAAGGTGGAGAAGGAGAAAAAACGGGCAACAATAAGATGGAGGAAGAAATGAGCGGGGGGAGGCTCTGCCCCTTCCCCCACATTTATAGCCAAGGAAGGCCAACCGCCGGCCTCCATGACCTCTTGCCATGATGATCTTTTGCATGCCGCATCATATCGTCAAGTCGAACAATTGCCGAGGCAGCATGGGGAAGTGGAGACACCCACGTCCCATCAATCGCCATGCGTCATCAAGGCCGCAGGTGGTTAGGGCCCGCGGCGCTCCACACTTTCCCTTTGGCTTCGCCTGGAAGCCAAGTCCAAGCGCGCCTTGGGCCCGGGGGCTACTGTCGATGTTCTGGATATGGGGGTATCCAGACTTGCCTGCCTACAGCCCACCACGTGGCTCCTTCGACAGGCCCAGCTTCAGCATCAATGACTCAAGACCCTCGCGATGGGCCAAGCCTCGTGAGGCGGACGACACCAAGACCCCCGAGGGGATCAGCCTCCTTAGGCTGGCTCCTGAAGGGCGGAGAGTTCTATGCAAGGTGCACCTCACGAGGCTCAGCTGACGTGGGCCATGACGACCAAGGCCAGGCGGGCACCAGCAGGTGCAAAGCGCCAGTTTCCTCTTTGGTGCAAGGGAGGCAAGCCGCAGGCGCGGAGTCCTGAAGAAACAACCAAAGGTTTCCATTCTGGTGCAACAAGACCAAGACCGCAAGGACGGCAGGACGGAGGTCATCACCGAGCCCACCGCAGTGTCACGACTAGAGGCTTTTCGCAGGTGAAGACCACTTTAGTCGGGATAGGATGTACTACTTGTCCCCTTTCGCAACTGGCCGTTGTGGGATCCCTTCCCGCCAACATTTGGGAAGAGGACCAAGGCCACTATAAATAGGACTTAGCCACCACCGGGGAAGGGGATCAGATCCATTCTCATCCGACCACCTCACCAACTCTCTTGAGCTCAAGAACACCTCACCTCTTGAGGCCAGTTCATCCACTGTACTAGTTCATCCTCAGTTGTTCGAGGCAATCCACCAAAATGCTGGAGTAGGGTATTACATCGCAAGGTGGCCCGAACCAGGATAAAGTGTTGTGTATCTTTGTATCTTTGAGCCCGACGTGCTAGGGTTAGGAGGATTGCGAGTAGGCAGGCTGGGTAGGTTGAGATCTCCACACGCACCCCAGAGTTCGAACCTTTCAAGGGTTTGCGGAACCCGTAATCTGACAGTAGCAAGAGAACCCATCTAATAAGTATCGGTTTAGCATCTTTCTTTTTCATAAGATATTTAATAGCAGCATGATCAATGTGAACAGTTACTTTGGAATCAACAATACAAGATCTGAACTTATCGCAAGAAAATAGAACTGCTAAAAATTCTTTTTTAGTAGAAGCATAATTTCTCTGGGCACTGTCTAGAGTTTTACTAGCTTAATGAATAACATTTAATTTCTTATCAACTCTTTGCCTAGAACAGCACCAACAGCATAATCACTAGCATCACACATAATTTCAAAGGGCAAATTCCAATTAGGTGGCTGAACAATAGGTGTAGAAATCAAGGCTTTCTTAAGTATTTCAAATGCTTCTACAAAATCATCATCAAAAACTAAAGGGACATCTTTTTGCAAGAGATTAGTGAGAGGCCTAGAAATTTTAGAGAAGTCTTTAATAAACCTCCTATAGAAACCAGCATGACCATGGAAACTTCTTATACCTTTGATATCGACACAACATCTTTTCAACAACATCTAATTTAGATTTATCAACTTCAGTAACTATTTCAGAAATTTTATGCCGGAAGACAATACCTTCATTGACCATAAAGTGGCACTTCCCCAATTGAAGACAAGATTAGTTTCTTCACATCTCTACAAAACTCGATCAAAGTTGCTTAAGCAATCATCAAAAGAAGTTCCATAAACAGAGAAATCATCCATGAAAACCTCAACAATCTTTTCACAGAAGTCAGAGAATATAGCAGTCATACATCTTTGAAGGATAGCAGGTGCATTGCATAAACCAAAAGGCATACGTCTATAAGCAAAAGTACTGAAAGGGCAAGTAAAAGTGGTATTTTCTTGATCATCTTTTGACACAAGTATTTGAGAGAAACCAGAATGACCATCTAGGAAGCAAAAATGTGTATGTTTGGGTAGTCTTTCTAGCATTTGATCAATAAAGGGTAGAGGGTAATGGTCTTTTCTAGTAGCTTTATTTAATTTGTGGAAATCGATTACCATTCTATAACCTGTAATAATTCTTTGTGGATCAACTCATTCTTATCATTAGGAACAACAGTAATAACTACCTTCTTAGGGACATAATGAACTGGTCTTACGAACTGACTATCGGCAATATGATAAATTATACCTGCCTCTAGAAGCTTTAGTATTTCATTTCTTACCACTTCTTTCATCTTAGGATTTAACTGTCATTGATGATCAACAACTGGTTTAGCATCTTTCTCCAATTTTATTTTGTGATGACATAGAGTGGGACTAATGCCCTTAAGATCATCAAGAGTATATCCAATAGCGGCACGGTCCTTCTTCGGAGTTTTCAATAATTTATTTTCTTCATGCTCTGAAAGGTTAGCACTAATAATAACATGATATATCTTATTTTCATCAAGATAAGCATATTTCAAAGTATGAGGTAATTGTTTAAGCTCAAACACGGGATCTCCCTTGGGTGAAGGAGGATCCCCAAGGATTTAAATAGGCAAGTTCTATTTCAAAATAGGTCCCTGCTTAAAGGATACTTCATCTATTTCTCTTCCTTCATTCATAAACATATCATTTTCATGGTCTAGCAAATATTGTTCTATAGGATCATTAGGAGGCATGGCAATAGAAGCAAGAACAATAGTTTCATCCTAAACCAACAGTAACAATTCTTTATCATGGGGTTGTCTATGGAATTTGGAGAAATTAAAATCATGAGACATATCCCCTAAACCAACAGTAACAATATCCTTTTCGCAGTCTATCTTATCATTAACAGTATTCAAGAAGGGTCTACCAAATATAATGGGACAAAAGTTATCTTGTGGGGAACCAAGAACAAGAAAATAAGTAGGATATTTGATTTTCCCACGCAAGACTTCAACATCTCTAACAATCCCAACTGGTGATATAGTATCTCTATTGGCAAGCTTAATAGTAACATCAATATCTTCTATCTCAGCAGGTGCAATTTCATTCATAATTTGTTTATATAAGGTATAAGGTATTGCACTCACACTAGCACCCACATCACATAAGCCATGATAACAATGATCTCCTATTTTAACAGACACAACAGGCATGCTAACAACGGGTCGATGTTTATCTTTAGTATCGGGTTTAGCAATCCTAGCAGCTTCAACATAGAAATAAATAACATGATCATAGATATTATCGACAAAGAGATCTTTAACCATAGAAATACTAGGTTCAACTTTAATTTGTTCAGGGGTGTAGGTGTTCTAGTATAACTCTTACGAACCACAATTGAAGCTTTAGCATGACCCTTCATTCTAACAGGGAAAGGTGGTTTCTCAATATAAGCAATAGGCACAATAGGATCAACATTATAAGTAATAGTTTATTCTTCAACTTTAATAGGTTCCACTACTTTTACTTCAATGGGAGGATTATATTTAAACCACTTCTCCTTAGGGGGATCAACATGAGTAGCAAACTATTCACAGAAAGAGGCTACTATCTTAGAGTCAAGTCCATATTTAGTACTAAATTCACGAAAAGCATCGGTATCCATAAAAGATTTAACAAAATCAGACTTAAGGTTTATACATGACTCCTTACCTTCGTCGAGTTCCCAATCTTCTGAGTTGCGTTTAATTCTTTCCAATAAATCCCATTTGAAAAAGAACCAGTACACGAAGTATCGAGTATGGATCGATCATTATGAGAAAGCCGAGCATAATTTTTTTGGATAATAATTTCTCTTGAGTGCTCATGATTGGCGCATGAATGTAACATTGACTTAAGCCCCCCCCCCCCAAAGCTTGAGCGATACTTTCTCCTTCACAAGGCCAAAAATTATATATAAAATTCTGATCATGATGAACCAGAAGCATAGGATAAAACTTCTAATGAAATTCCAATTTCAATCGGTTGTAGTTCCATGATCCAATATCATCACATAACCTATACGATGGCAATGCCTTTCCCTTCAAAGACAAAGGGATGACCTTCTTCTTAACAACATCCTCGGGCATACCTACAAGCTTAAATAATCCACAAACTCCATCCACATAGATTAGATGCATATCAGGATGTAATGTTCCACCTGTGTAAGGATTAGCTAGCAGTTTCTCTATCATACCCTAAGGAATTTCAAAGTAAATATTTTCAGTAGGTTCAGTAGGTTGAGGAGCAACTCTTTGCTCTTCCGGTCGAGGTGAATATACCCCGAGCAAGCCCCTCAAAGGATTATTTTCCATAGTAACAAGTGACAATAAATTTCAGCACACTATATAAATTGTCGGATTTAGGGTTCTGGCAGACCCTTGAGGTTTGAACACTGGGCTGCGCACGGAGGTTTCGCCTTCTACCTACCTGTTCCTCACCGAATCGCTAGGATCTAAACTACGAGAAGAACAACACAAGAGACACAGGATTTATACTGGTTCAGGCCACCATTGTGGTGTAATGCCCTGCTCCAATGTGTGGCGTGGTGGATTGCCTCTTGGGCTAATGATGAACAATACAACAAAGAACAGCCTCGCAAGGGTCTGTTCTTGTGGTCTCTCTCTCTTTGTGCCGGCCGGATTGATCGATCTCTCTCTCCCCTACCCTGTGGGTGGCTAGTCCTATTTATAGGCGAAGACCCTGGGCCTCTTCCCAAATATTGAGCGGGAAGGGCACCAACAATTGGCCAATTTGAAGGGGAACATCTAGTACACTTATCCTGACTAAAGTTGGTCCTCGCCTGTCAAAGGCTCTGGTGGTGACGCCGACTTGGGCTCCACGGTGACCTCCATCCTGCCGTTGGACTGGTGTTGGTCTTGTTGCACCGAAATGGAAGCCTTTGCTTGATGCTCTCGCCTGCGCTTGCTCCCCTTGCACCAAGGAGGAAAGAAGGACACTGCATGGCTGGCGCCCGTCCGGCGCCCTTGGTCGTCATGGCTTGCGTCATGGGCACCTCGCGAGGTACCCCGCCTTGAACTCTCCGCCTCCTCGTGAGCCAGCCTGACGAGGCCGTGCCTGAGGAAGCTCCTTGTCGTCCGCCCCGCGAGGCTTGGCCCCTCGCGAGGGTCTTGAGCTTGTGCTGATGAAGATGGGCCGTGCTGGGCCCCCTTTGAGCCACGCCGCAGGCCGCAGGCAGGCAAGTCTGGGGACCCCCGTTCCCAGAACGCCGACAGTAGCCCCCGGGCCCAAGGCGCGCCCGGACTTGGCCGAGCAGAGAGGCGAGAGGGCAAGTGCAAAGCGTCACGGGACCTAACTGCCTGCGGCCTTGGGCGCCGGATGGCGGTTGATTGGATGTGGGCGGCTCCGCTCCCCCACGACGCCTCAGCAACTACACGAACTGACAAGTCCCTGCATGCAAAAACTGGTCATGATTACCTGCGATCGTGGAAGCCGACGGTTGGCCTCCTCCGGCTATATGTATGGAACGGCGCGAGCCATTCCAGTTCATCTTCCTCTGCTATTCCTCCTCCTCTTCATCTTCGCCATTGCCCCGCCTTGCCGAAATGGCTCCGATCCGCCGGTTCTCCGCAGAGGAGAAGGGAAAGGCCCCCTGAGAGGGTCCTGACCCGCTCCCGCCGAAGAAGCGGTTGGTCCTCTGCCGCCGAGATGAGGGTGAGCGGCAGGAGGTGTCGAGGCCTTGGTGCGAGCGACCGCCGCCGGGGTTTCCGCTGCCCTTGTACGCCCACCTTGAAGGCCCTGCAGGAGCTGACGCCGAGCGCCATGGACGACGCTGCCGTCGGCGCCGGCGGGTCACTGCGGTGCGTGTTGTTCCTCCTGGAATCCACGCCGAGGGCTCCTCCCGAGAGTTTGTGCTCCACGCCGACATGCCTCCTCGTTCTTGGATTCGCCTCCCTCCTTCCTTCGCCTTTGAGATCCCGTCGAGGGGGACTTTCAGGCTCCGGCTGCAGCACGCCGACTGCCAGGCCCCCGCGACCGATGCGGATGTCGAGGTCATCGCTCCAGGTAAGGTCTTCATGACCCGTGGCTGGGGCGAGATCGCCCGGGTTTGTGGGACGAGGGATGCCCTCGTGATCCACCTAGAGTTCGATGGTGCTTCCGTGATGCTCTTCAAGGTCTTCGATGAAGAAGGGCGCCGGCTGGAGTGCTGTCCCAGAGGCAGCGGCAGGAGTTCTGGAGTGGCGGGGACCAGGCCTGCTGCCGCGCGCTCTTCCAGCAGCTCCTCAAGCGGTGGGGGTGCCGGAGGATCCACCGACTCCACCGAGCCCTTCGCGACTCCGGAGACGAGCGACGACAGCTACGAGCCCCCGAGCCTGCACCACTCTCGGAGCAGGACGGGCTCATTAGGCCGCCGTCGTCCCTGATCTGGATGAGGCTGGCACTAAGCCTCACGTGTCCCACTGCTGATGATGGCGTCTGCCATGGCGGTTCCTGCAGTTAGGACTCCTTAGGATATGAGTCTTTTGTCCCTGTGAGGAGCCAAGAACACACCCCGTGGGGGGCTTGTAAGGTGTTTGTAGCTCCTTTTGTCAATATGATCGTCATTATGAAGCAATGCGAAGTGGTTATTCCGTCTTAGCTTAGTTTCTTCCTGTCAGACCTCGTGAGGGCTTGGTGCTCTGCGCCGATAGGTCCCAGTCCCAAGGCGGCTTCAGCCGTCGCTGGTATGCCAGGTCGCGATGCCGTGGTTAAGGCCAGGAGGTGAGCGGCCCGGGGCCCGGTAAGAGCCCCTGAGTCGCGATGCTCAGGAGGTCCCCCTTGGCGCTCAAGAAGCCATCATTCGGTGAGAAAGGAGAGTGACGTTGCTAAGACGGAATGGTATTAGGTGCGGGGACGGTGCTGCGATAGCTAGTGTTCCCGGAGAGCGACTTATCTCGAGGGTCAGGAACGCTTCCTGGTGCGACGCTAAGTCCGTGTCTTGGCCATCGGAGGGTTGTTTGCCGAGGTCACCACGTGCTTATCCCCTCTCGCCCTCGCTCCCCTTTCTGCTCTACGTCCTCGGGTCCCGGCCCTCGAGCGAGTCTCAGCCGTCGCTGGCATGCCAGGTCATGATGCCATGGACATGGCCAGAGGGTGAGGGCTGGAGAACCAGTAGGAGCCCTGAGTCGTGATGCTCAGGCACCCCCCCTTTAACGTGCAAGCGGCTTGCGTGGACGAGGGTGAAGAAGACATTGCGGGGGCATCGCATGTCGATGCTCCTGGGGGAACCCTGCAGGCTCATCACAGAAGAAACGAGAGTTCGTCGCGACAAACGACGGTTAGCTGTTAGTTGCCTTGGAGAGACGACGAGGCACGAAAGGCCCAGCGAAGTGTGCTGGTTCACCCGTGATCCAGCTCGGGACTCATAGGGCCCCACCCCAAGGCGGGTTGCGCCCGGCGCTGAGCCTTATCTGGGATAGTGTTCCTGCAAATTTGGCTAGATGCCGATGCTCTACGTCCTCGGGTCCCGGCTCTCGGGCTGGTCTCAGCCGTCGCTGGTATGCCGGGGCGCGATGCCGTGGGCAGACCAGAGGGTGAGGGCTGGAGAGCCGTTAGGAACCCTGAGTCGCGATGCTCAGGCACCCCCCCTTTAACGCGCAAGCTTGCGACATCCAGGAAGAAAAAAGGTACCATGAACAGGCACCAAGCAACAAGCATGACGGGTCGAAAACACGGCCCTAAGATAAATGCAAGAGGGGTACATGCCACTGGGTCTGACCCGAGCGGCTTGGGGATAATGCAACCCGAGGGGCGCCCCCAGCAGAGTGAGCTAAGAACATGAAATAAAAGAGATACATGCCACAGGGACGGACCCACGCGGCCTGGGAATAATGCAGCCCTGGGGGCGCTCCCAGCTGGAAATGAAACTAGAGAGATGTCACCTGATGACGCTGAACACGAAGGGGTGTTGATGTAGCAGACTCGGTGGGCTGCGGGGGCAGATCCTCACGAGCCCCCAGGCCCTTGGGGCTCGGGAGGCTCCGGAGGCGCTGGTGGCTCCTCGCGGACCGTCTCCATCTCCACCAGGGCTGCAGAACGCCTGGCCTCTTGAGCCTCCAGGATGGCCCTCATGATGCGCTGGTACGTAGCAGCCGCGTTCGGCAAGCCGTAAGACATGTGAACGTAACTGTGGGGCGGGCCCTCGCAGCGTCCCACTCGCGAAGGCCAGAGGCGCTCCTGAGACGCGGCTTGGTTGAGCCCTGGTATGTCGATGCAGACGCGCAGCCCACCATCCTCGCCTGGATGGGGGGCCACAGCGGGTAAGCGGCGGCTGCCTCTCATGACCCTTGACTCCTGTAGCTCCTGAATGGCCTTGCTGACGAACTACTAAGGGTTTGGCCCTCCTTGCCTTGCTCCTTCTTGATGAAAACGTGCTTAGAAGCACGCCTCCACGTGGTGCCCAAGCGCCTCCCTCGTGACCTTGGCGAGGTCGATGGCCCTCCAGGGGAGAGCCCCCGAGCCCTGCCTAAGGAGGGCGCCGGGCGCGCTTCCCTATGTGATGGAAGGAGGTTCCCCCTGAGCAGGCGCGGGCCCAGAGGGTCCTGCCTCCTGAGGGGCCGGGCCAGTCGATGTCTTCTTCTTCTTGGGGGCGGCCTCAAGAAGCCTCCTGCTTCCACGATCCGGGTCTTCAAGTGATGCGGCCTGAAAGGCTCTCTCCAGGGAGCATACTGCGTCTCTCTCTTCGCAGGGCACCGTGATGACTCCGCCACTTCCTGGCATCTTGAGGACGTTGTAGCCATGGTGGGTTACGGCCATGAACTTGGCCAGCGCTGGGTACCCGAGGATGGCGTTGTACGGCAGGCGAATGTGGGCAACGTCGAAGTCGATGAGCTTGGTGCGGTAGTTGTCGCGTGCCCCGAAGGTGACAGGGAGGCGGACCTGCCCAATCGGGACCGTGGAGCCGTCGATGACTCCGGAGAAAGGCTTGGTGGGCTGAAGCTGACTGTAGGGTACTTGGAGATTATTGAATGTTTCCACGGACAGGACGTTGAGCCCTGCCCCGCCATTGATGAGGGTCTTGGTGACTAGCACGTTGCTGATGATTGGGAACAAAGCATCAGGAGGACTCCGGCTATGGCCGCGCACTTGAGCCGGTCCGCTGAGCTGAACGTGATGGCGCACGCTGACCACCTGAGAGGGCGCGTGGCCTCGAGCTTGGGGAGGACTGCATTCACCTCGCGGGCGAACTGCTTGAAGATGCGCTGAGAGGCTGGGGCTTGAGCTCCACCTAGGATGCAAGCGATCGTGCGTGGTTCCTAGAAGCCCCCAGCCCCTTCGTCCTGATGACGGTCCTCATTTCTCCTTGGCTGCGGCAGTAGCGGAGGGAGGCCTGCGTTACCTTGTGGGCGATCCTCGCGAGGCTGATCCCTCCAGCCTCCCTCGCGAGGCGGGTCCTACCAGCGATCCTCGCAAGGTTGGTCGCGCCACCCTTGACGTGGGCCGCGGTCTTCCCAGTGTCCTGCGTTCCTTCCTCCTCCACGTCCGTAGCCCCAGTCCTTGTGGTCGGGACGCCGGCCAGTTCGTCCTTCACGCACGGCCCTGAGCTCTTGGCATTCATTGGTGTTGTGGGTGTGGAGGTCATGGTACACGCAGTACCGACTGCCCTTGGAGGATTCGGGCTGGTCTCTGCCCCGCTTGGTGTCTGGTTCTGCCACGAGCACGACAGCCCCCTTGCGCTTCACGTCCTTGGCCTTGGGCTACTTCTCTTCAGGGTCTACGGCATGCAATTCGAGGAGGGAGAGACGCCCTTCCTCAGCCCTGTCGCACTTGGTTGCCAGGTTGAACAGCTCCAAGGAAATGCACAAATCTTCATGCATTGCAAGCTCCTCCTTCATTTTGACGTCACGCACACCGTCAGAGAAGGCTGAGATGATGGCCTCCTCGGTCACCTTAGGAATCTTGAGGCACGCGTTGTTGAAGCGCTTGATGTACTTCTGCAGGGTTTCCCCCGGTTGTTGCTTGATGTGGCGCATGTCGCTCACGGCGGGTGGCCAGACGCGAGTACCCTGGAAGTTGGTGATGAAGCAGGTGCGCATCTCGTCCCAGGAGGAGATCGTGCCTGGGGCCAGGTTCAGAAGCCAGGTGCGGGCCCCGTCCTTGAGAGCCATGGGAAACCAGTTCGCCATGACCTTCTCATCTCTGTTGGCAGCCTTGATGCCCAGCTCGTAGAGTTGAAGGAACTCTGCAGGGTCTGCCATGCCGTCGTAGCGAGGAGGCAGGTCTGGCTTGAACTTGCCAGGCCACGCGACGGTGCGTAGCTCGGTGGTGAAGGCACGGCAGCCCGCTGTGGCCACAGGAGGCCTTGGAGGACGAAGGGCTCGGTCTTGCGGGTCCCCGTGCGCCGCAGCTGGGTGTAGCACGGGGTCTTGACGTGCTGGAGCAGGAGCGTGGTCGGGACGAGCCGGAGCAGGGAGCACTCGAGCAGCTTCTCAAGGGCGTGGGACCTCTTGGCAGCTCTGCTCCTGCCGCGCTGGTTCCTGACGAGGCAGGTTCCGCCCAGGGGCCGCGTGCCTTGGAGCTAGCGCGCCTTCTTGAGGGGGAGGCGGCTGAGGCGCCCCAGGAGCTTCATTGCCCGCGCATGGCGGGGCGCGGTGCAGCGAGAAAGATGGCGCGGGGGAGCCCCCAGCGGCGCGGACGAGTTCGGCGACTCGGTCGAGCCACTCTTTGTAGACGTTGTCGACTGGGCGGTAGCGCAGGAGCTCGTTTGCCGCGATGAGCGCAGCTCGAGCCCCCATGGCCGCGCGGGGCGCGCGGGATGAAGAACCAGCGGGGGTGAGCGAGGGCGTAGCGGTGCGGCCGTCTCGCCTCATGGACGGGTGCTGGGACGATGCTTGCTGCTCGTTCCCCGCCGGGCCGGTGGCGGTGTTGATGGCAGGCAATGGGGAACGACGTGGGCGCCCGCCGATGGGAGCCGTCTGGGTGACGCGGGAAGCGAGGGCGGCTCGGCGCTCGGCGCGAACCTGGCGTGCGTCAGACATGGTCACGACGGTCGGAGAAGAACAGGGCGACGGAAGATGAATTCCGGAGCACCCCTACCTGGCGCGCCAAATGTCGGATTTAGGGTTCCGGCAGACCCTTGAGGTTTGAACACTGGCGTGCGCGCGGAGGTTTCGCCTTCTACCTACCTGTTCCTCACCGAATCTCTAGGATCTAAACTACGAGAAGAACAACACAAGAGACACAGGATTTATACTAGTTCAGGCCACCATTGTGGTGTAATACCCTACTCTAGTGTGTGGCGTGGTGGATTGCCTCTTGGGCTAATGATGAATAATACAAGGAAGAACAGCCTCACGAGGGTCTGTTCTTGTGGTCTCTCTCTCTTTGTGCCGGCCGGATCGATCGATCTCTCTCTCCCTAACCCTGTGGGTGGCTAGTCCTATTTATAGGCGAAGGCCCTGGGCCTCTTCCCAAATATTGAGCGGGAAGGGCGCCAACAATTGACCAATTTGAAGGGGAACATCTAGTACACTTATCCTGACTAAAGTTGGTCCTCGCCTGTCAAAGGCTCTGGTGGTGACGCCGACTTGGGCTCCACGGTAACCTCCATCCTGCCGTTGGACTGGTCTTGGTCTTGTTGCACCGAAATGGATGCCTTTGCTTGATGCTCTCGCCTGCGCTTGCTCCCCTTGCACCAAAGAGGAAAGAACGACACAGCGCGGCTGGCGCCCGTCCCGCGCCCTTGGTCGTCATGGCTTGCTTCATGGGCACCTCGCGAGGTACCCCGCCTTGAACTCTCCGCCTCCTCGTGAGCCAGCCTGATGAGGCCGTGCCTGAGGAAGCTCCTTGTCGTCCGCCCCACGAGGCTTGGCCCCTCGCGAGGGTCTTGATCTTGTGCTGATGAAGATGGGCCGTGCTGGGCCCCCTTTGATCCACGCCGCAGGCCGCAGGCAGGCAAGTCTGGGGACCCCCGTTCCCAGAACGCCGACATAAATGTTTCCTTACCATATTCCACTTACTAAAGGCGCTTCATTCCTCGGCATCGGCGCCAGAAAAGAGTCTTTATGACCGTTCAAGTGTAGGGGATCTATCATAGTCCTTTCGATAAGTAAGAGCGTCGAACCCAATGAGGAGCAGATGGAAATGACAAGCGGTTTTCAACAAGGTATTCTCTGCAAGCACTGAAATTATCGGTAACAGATAGTTGTGTGATAAGATAATTCATAACGGGTAACAAGTAACAAAAGTAAACAAGGTGCAGCAAGATGGCCCAGACCTTTTTGTAGCAAAGGACAAGCCTGGACGAACTCTTATGTAAAGCAAAGCGCTCAAGAGGGCACATGGAATTTCTGTCAAGCTAGTTTTCATCATGCTCATATGATTCGTGTTCGTTACTTTGATAATATAATATGTGGGTGGAGCGGTGCTTGGGTGATGTCCTTCCTTGTACAAGCCTCCCACTTATGGTTAACCCCTCTTGCAAGCATTCACAACTATGAAAGAAGAATTAAGGTAAACCTAACCATAGCATGAAACATATGGATCCAAATCAGACCCTTACAAATTCGAAGCAACGCATAAACTAGGGTTTAAGCTTCTATCACTCTAGCAACCCATCATCTACTTATTACTTCCCAATGCCTTCCCCTAGCCCCAAATCATGGTGAAGTGTCATGTAGTTGACGTTCACATAACACCACTAGAGGAAAGACAACATACATCTCATCAAAATATTGAACGAATACCAAATTCACATGATTACTTATGACAAGACTTCTCCCATGTCCTCAGGAACAAACGTAACTACTCACAAAGCATATTCATGTTCATAATCAGAGGAGTATTAATAAGCATTAAGGATCTGAACATATGATCTTCCACTGAATAAACCAACTCGCATCAACTACAAGGAGTAATCAACACTACTAGCAACCCACAGGTACCAATCTGAGGTTTTGAGACAAAGATTGGATACAAGTGATGAACTAGAGTTTGAGAGTTGATGGTGCTGGTGAAGATGTTGACGGAGATTGACCCACTCTCGATGAGAGGATCGATGGTGATGACGATGGCGATGATTTCCCCCTTTGGGAGGGATGTTTCCCCGGCAGAACGGCTCCGCCGGAGCCCTAGATTGGTCCTGCCCAGGTTCCGCCTCGAGACGGCGGTGATTCATCCTGAAAGATTCTCCCTGATTGTTTCCAAGGCAAAATACACCATATAGCAAAATATGGGAGTCAGGGGCCTGCCAGGGGGCCCACAAGGTAGGGGCGCGCCCAGGGGGGTAGGGCGCGCCCTCCACCCTTGTGGCTGGCTGGTGGCCACCCCTCTGGTGCTTTCTTCGCCCAATATTTTTATTTATTCCAAAATTGATCTCCTTGAAGTTTTAGGACTTTTGGAGTTGTGTAGGATAGGTCTCTAATATTCGCTCCTTTTCCAGTCCAGAATTCCAGCTGTCGGCATTCTCCCTCTTCATGGAAACCTTATAAAATAAGAGAGAAAAGGCATAAGTATTGTGATATAATGTGTAATAATAGCCCATAATGCATAAAATATCAATATAAAAGCATGATGCAAAATGGACGTATTACATGACACAAGATAAGTTAGAGAAACCACTCTTCGTGAGATCAAGGAGTGCATTAAGAAGATCAAGTCAACAGGAGAACACCTCAGGAAGGCCTCCCTTGTCGGGCGGGAGAACCCGGACGGGTTGAAACCGCCCCTAAGGGACAAGACTAGATCGCCTCGACAAGGCTCCCGGGGCTATCAAGATCAGAGCCCGGCAGGCTCCATACCGGCAGACCCCCGCCAAGACGCCATCGCTCCACCTCATCGCACGCAAGTCATTAATCAATGTAATGTCGAGCTCTCAAGTGGCTAGGTGGATCTTGTCAAATATGTGGCAACCTGCTGGAGAGGAGATTAACTTTATTGACACCCATCCGGATGGCATGTCACGCTAATAAGGAGAAGATGAATAAGCGACATGGCAGGCTTGCCGGGCTTCAACCTTAGCATGACACCTAGCAGTGCATTTAGTGTGCTTTATCCTAACTACCAAAGTTAGGTATGATAACACTGTTAGCTATCTAATTCTACCATAATGACTATTTTGCCACTATGGTCGCCCCTTAAACTATAAAAGGAGGCTCGAGGAAACCTAGCAAAGGGTTCGAACATTTTGACCCACCAACGCTTGTATGTGTGCACTGCTCTCCTCGAGGCACACTTGCTGGTCTTGAGCTCGCTGCGTCTTCATGTTCCTCCAGATCAATCCACCATAGCAGGAGTAGGGTTTTATGCTACAAAGTGTCCCATGTTGGGAAATGTAGCATGCAATTTCAAAAAAAAGTTCCTCCGCTCACGCAAGATCTATCTAGGACATGCATAACAATGAGAGGGAGAGAGTATGTGCACGTACCCTCGTAGACCGAAAGAGGAAGAGTTAACTTAACGAGGTTGATGTAGTCAAACGTCTTCTCGAATCAACCAATCAAGTACCGAACGTATGGCACCTCCGCGTTCTGCACACGTTCAACTCGATCACGTCCCTCGAACTCTTGATCCAGTAGAGGTATGAAGGAGTTGATGAGTTCCGACAGCACAACGACGTGGTGACGGTGTTGGTGATGTGATCCGCATAGGGCTTCTCCTAAGCACTACGACAATATGACTGGAGGAGTAAACGGTGGAGGGAGTCACCACACACATCTAAGAAACAAGTGTTGTGCTTTGGGGTGCCCCCTGCCCCCGTATATAAAGGAGCGAGAGGGGAGAGGGCCGGCCTAGGGCGCGCCCCCAAGGGGGGAGTCCTACTAGGACTCCCAGTCCAATTTGGACCCCCTTCCTTTCTGAAGGGGGGAAAGGGGGAAGGGAGAAGGAGGGAGAAGGAAAGGGGGGGTGTGCCCCTTCCCCTAGTCCAATTCGGACTCCCATGGGGGGCGTGCACCACCTCCTATGGCCTGCCTTCTCCTCTCCCCTATGGCCCATGACGCCCATTAACTTTACCGGGGGGGTTCCTGTAACATCCCAAAATTCTAAATTTTGGAATGTTATATTAAATAAATAGTTTTGATTATTTGTTTGATTGTTGTGTGATTGATTGACTGAAAGTGAGTGAAATTTTGAAACTTTTTGAAAGTTAAATGAGAGGTAATAAAAGGACTTTCCAAAACTTTCATTTTGCATCTATGATCTCCATGAATTAAAATTCTTTTCAAATACAAACCCTAGAGAGAAGATGACATGACTTCTTCCATTTAAAATGAAAAGGGTGTTTGAAAAGATTTGAATTTCATTTGCAAATATTTCAAATTCAGAAACTTTATGCAACTCAATGATTTTCATGAGAGAAGATAAAATGACTTCTTCAAAACATATGAAATATGAGTTGGAAGTTTAAAAGGATCAAATTTAAAAGTCCATTAGAAATTATTTTTCATTCTAGAGTTATTTGGATTTTATTCAAATTATTTTTCTCCAAAAATAAAATATATGGAAATTAGCGTAAAATGATTCCCTACAATATAAAATTGGAGAGAAATTAATTTGAAATCATTTTAGTTTTTTAAAATCATTTTATTTGGTTTTAAATAGATCCATAGCACTCTTTGTTTTATTTAAATTTCTGTGGATTTTATTTGAAGCTAGAATAATGTTCATGTTGTAGGAAATTTTTTTCTGAAGATTTTGATATATTATATGCCTATAGTATATTCTATTTTATTGGCTTTATTTTATTTTATTGTCAGTAAAATTGTTTTTTAAGGGAACTTCTTCTTCTGGACCGACCGGACCAGCTAGCCAGCCCGGCCGCGGCCCAGCCGGCCCGACGCGCCCACCCGCTCGTCCTCGAGCTCAGGACAGAGTCCCGAGCTGCCGCGACCGCCCCCGCCTCGACGATTGTGCCGCCTCCGGACTCTCCTGCCCCCTCGCGCACGCCAGCCACCGCCGCCCCTCCCGCCTTTATAAGCGGAGCGCCCCTGGCCTTCTCTCTCCTCCTCCCGCGCCGCACTCGCCGGAAGCCGCCGCCGCCGGCGAGATCCGCCGCCCCGACCCACGCTCCACCGCCGCGCTAGGCCGCCGACTCCACCGCCATCGGACGCTCCTCTCCACGCTACCCCTCCCCATCCACTCCACCCTCTGCCGCATCCACTGCCGCGTCCGTTGCCGCCACCGCATCTCACTGAGCCACGCCGCCGCCACTGCACCGCCGCAGTCGCGCTTCGCGCCCTGCCACCGCAGCTCGCCGCCCCGCGCCGTCCAGGACTCACCGTCACCGCCGCCCCGCCAACCATCGCCGCCGTAGTCGGTTTTCTCCGACCGACCGCCGACCAGTAATAAACCGAACCCGGTCTGATTCGGTTTTCTATTTAAGATTTGGTTTTTGTTTAAAAACCCGTTTTAGTTTCTTCTTCTTCAGTTAGATCTAATTAGTGAACGTCCGCTGTTCTGTTTCAGAAAACAAAGGTTCGTTATTTAGACTTTTTCCTTTTCTGTTATTTTTCGTCAGGGACCTAACTGTGATTAAAGTTTTTATAGTTTAGCCCCTGATCTTCAAACACTCACAACTTTTTCTCCGCTTATCCAAATCCAATGAAACCAACGCCCACTTCTTTGTTATGATGCCCTCTATCCAGTAAAACAACTTAAACATAGTTTTTGAAAGTTTTAAATTTGAATTCAAATAGATTTGTATTTGAACTTCGTTTGATCGTAACTCGAGTTTTATAACTCCGTTTGAGTTGATTCTTTTTGCAAATCAAAGCTCTTGACCTAAACTTTCTGATAAGGCAGAATTCACTTAATTTTGGTACTGTTAGAAATTGTTTTCTGTTACAAGAGTTCATTGCTTGTTTTCGAAGCTTCCAAAATCTTTTCTTCAATTTTTCTACATGATTGCTTACGATAGATTGAACGGGGTATGACGAGTAGAACTATGAGGAATTATGAGTGCGAATCATCTTCATCAACAGTACAAGGCAAGTTCACACTTTGATCATATCCCTTTATTACCTAGTTTTTATGCATTAGTTACAATCCTCAAACATTGCATGGTTAGGATCTGAATAACTAGGTTTGGGAAGTGGATGATGAGGTAGAACCTATTGCCCTTTTATTATCAAACCTTTGGGAGTTACTTCTACATTATGCTTAGATTGCTATGCTATGCTTGTAGACGTGGATGGGTTGAGTGTATCCATGACAGATGTGGGAGTTGTTAATTAATGGTTAACTTAAGGTGGCTATTTAGATACACATCTGGGTGGATTGGTTGGGGCACCCTGGAGTACCCAGTGGTTTGCCCGGGCACCTGGAGAACGCAGTCCTTGCCCAAGGGGGTCCCGAGGACCCGTGTGATCACCCTATGGAATGCCACCCAGGCTCAAAGGGATCATAAGATTATTCATGCTAGAAAGTTCCGTGTGCAGCCACAAGCCATTATGGGCTCTGGCATAGTTGAGTATGTTGCGTGAGCTCTTGAAGAGGTAGACTAGCAAATGTAGGGGGTGTAGGTACTGTCTACCCGGAGTAGAGAGTTAATGCTTTTGAAAGACTGTGTCTCGGTCATCCATTTCTCAAACATCATGAAGTGCGAGAAATTCAATGGAGGAGATCGAGTCTTGTGGGGAAAAGTGCGCAAACCTCTGTAGAGCGTACAAACTAATCATGGTTAGCCGTGTCCCTAGTTATGGACATATTGAGTATCTGGTTCTTGGATTAGCATGTTGATCTCATCACTCTAATTAATTAATTTGTTGGGTTGATGATTATTAATTTGGGATTGAGTTGGAGGAACCTTCTCAATGTTTTGAACAAACTTGGTAGTTAAATAAAGTATATGCCTTTGTTGTAGGGAAAATTAGCTTTATGCAAAATTAAACTTAGAGCTTCCACCAGCCAAATATGCATGTAGTGATAGCTTTTATTCATCATTATCCTATGGTGTGAATTTGCCAGTACATTCAATGTACTAACCTACATGGCTGCAACGTCTCATGTTGCAGGAATCTTACGACGAGTAAGTGATACGTTAGGGTTACGATTTCTACACTCAACTTTGCCTTTGGTGTTGATGGGAATCCACAACCTTGATGTTTCTTCCGCTTTATGGATTGAGGTAATAGTATTTACGTTACTTTATACATGTGATTTACCTCTGTTATAAATCCCCGAGTACTGTGTGTGTCAGCATACCGATCCAGGGATGACACTTAAGCATAGAGACTTGATCGTCTGAGGTCGGGTCGCTACATAATGGTATCAGAGCACATGTTGACTGTAGGACATGACCCTAGAAACTGGCAAGCCCATAGGAAAAGATTTTCTCTACAATTTTCTTTTCAAAAAAGGATCTTTTACCTCTCTTCTCTTCTGAGCTTATTCAAATATTCCCTTTTAGTAAGACTATACCCCTTTCCCCTTTTGACCACGAAGATTCGACTAATGAGACCACTCCAAGAAGTACAAGATATCGGACAACTAAGACCACTTCGGAATAAAGAGGATTTTACCATGCATTAGAAGTATTGAAACTACAACGGTTGAAGACTCCGAAGACTAGGAGAATTTGAAGGCTTTGAAGAAATTCCAGATTGGTATGACCTAGGAAGGCTACCCTTATGGAACTTGGCAGACTATGGAAGCTGTCAATACCCAAGATCAAGGTGTGTTGGAGAAAGACCGGAACATGGAGCGTAAGACTCAAAGTTTTGTCAAGAAAACACTAAGGTAGGAGATATCAACTATGGAATGATAGTTCATGTCAATGACCAGGGAAGAAACATGGATATCCAAGATGATATCGCCCGCTTATGCTATTGTCATCGTGCCGAGTTAAGCATGCATTTCTTCAGAAGGATTGGATGGTAGAAGGCTGATGGAGCACCTATCAGCAAAAGATGAAATTTTAACCTTAACATGGAGCACTTCAGGAATCTATATTTGACAAGGAAGCATTTCGTGAAGAACTCAGGACCCAGAAGCTGAAGGTAGCAAGCTGGAGGAGCAAAACCTTGAGATACTTGAGATTCGTTAGGAACTGAAGGATAGTAGGACCATGGTTCATGCTGTATGTTGAAACCCAGAAGTTTGGAACGTAACTCCAGAATATTCAAGGACGTCCTAAGAGACTTCCCATCAACAGAGATGATCCGACACAAGAACTTGAGAAGGACAAGCATGATCGGAAGAAGCCATCGGAGACATGAACAAGAAGAGTTTGGCGACTTTGAAGATTTATTGACCTTTAGAAGACCAAACCCCTGTTATATACCTACATTAGATGCGACGATTGTGAGCTGTCATTTGTTTGTTGTTTTTCAGATAGCCACAAAATAAAATATGTCTCTTCAAAACTATTTTGTTTGTATTGTGTGTATCCCTGCCTATTTCTCTTATCTCTCCCCAAGACCCCTGGACCCAATAGAGGATGAATGGAGATGAGCTCATATTATCTGGACTGATGACTCAATTGGACACGGACCGATTGATTCAGAATATGGAAAGTTACATGAAGAATAACACTATCACCGGAAAGGATATGGCCCAACATGCTCTTCAGTGCTTTGAAAGAGGTGCCGCTACTTGGTGGAGGATGTACCAAACCATCAATGGATGGCCTAGAGTAACCACTTGGGAAGAATTTAAGTTGACTCTGCTAAGGTCTCCTTTTGTGTTCCAGAAATTGGAGCCTTATGGAAATGATCTAAAGAAGCTCAGTGCAAGCAAGCTTTGTGGAGAAATAGGACACACCCGAAGAAAACCCAATTAAACCATGCACCAAGTCTTGCTATTCATGTGGAGAAGAAGGACACCTCTCCCAGAATTGTCTGAATGGGGATCTAGTAGAATTCCCGACAAAGGAAGTAGAGTATGAACCACAGGAAATAGAAGCCCTGATTGGAACAGAAAATTCCAGGAAGAGAAGTAGATTGGATTCCAGGAAGGACCTGAGTCATATCACCTGTTTCAGGTGCAAAGATTCAGGGCACTACTTTAATGGTTGCCCAAAAAGGAAGTCGAGGACCCAAGGAGGCTATGAGATCACAAGGAAACCTCGAGACTTGTCAGGAGTAGTATGTTACCGCTGTAATAATGCAGGGCATTTTGCCAGAGATTGTCCCAAAGAGAAGGAGGCTTGTGCAAAATAGTTGAGTTTGCGACAAAAGAAATGTAGTAGTGGTAGTGAGAGCATTTCTTCTATATTGAGATGTTGAGTTGAGGCATGTAATGGAAATGCAAGAGATTGTAATAATTTGAGAATCAATAAAGTTAGCATCATTGGTACTGATTTGGATTTTATGAGTAGTTACTCTATGAAGAAAGAATTTGACCATTTTCGAGGATATGAGAAATATGGTCTATGGAGGAATTTGTGCATTTCAAGGGTGGTAGTAACTATGAGAACCCTTGACCCCTGGAAAAGATAATGATATTCCACGAAGTGGACTACGGACAAAATAAGTATGAGTTTTATCTCAATAAGTGGGGATACCCCAAGATTATGGAGAGAAGTAGTACTATTGGATATGAAGGAGGTATAAAGTTGGTAGGATAGAGAAATTGTAACTCCATGGTGAGTTTGAGTAATCACGTCTTAGTTTGGTACCAACAGAAGCAAGGGAGACAGTACAATTGGATGGATTTAAGAATGCTAGGAAGTTAGATGTTGGGATAATGATCAGTTGCCCCGATGATGAGTTCAAGGTTTACAAGTGATGAGATGGGCCATAACCCACAGGCTCCAGGACCTGCCAAGAAGCAAGCACACTCTTGCTGAAGGAAAACCCCTGGAAGAGGATATGCCTTTATCAACCGAAGATTTTATAGGAGCAACGCAAAACCTGAGAGTTGTGAAGGAACGGTAGTTGTTTGTCTGGCTTGCAGAATCAATGGATTATCCGAACTTGGTTCGTTGAAAAGAGAAATTCTGCAATGCTTTTGAGGATGACCGAGAGTTAGAATGCGAGATTCGCTAAACCATATACAAGGTAATGATTTGGGTGCAGGATGGATTGATCACCATACCGACTTACTCTTATTATTCGCCTTGCTATATGGGATGGAAAATCTGAGTGACTTACCTATAGTAGAGAGACGATGATCAAAACCTTGTTTAAACCTTAGAATGGTATGACGTTTTTCCCTTGTACAAGGTAGCTGTTGCCAAATGTAGGTCATACGGTGAGAATGAAGCTCAGACCCATTTCCTGTAGGAGAAACCATAAATTGTTGACCACCATGAGATATCGATAGTTATTTAGTATTGGCGCCAGACCCGTCAGCTAAGAAGACCCAGTCATGGAATAACCTTACCAAGATGAAATGGACACAGGAATTAAGGAAAAGGTTATGCCACCACTGAAAGAGCCTAGAGAAGGAATTTTTCCCGAAAATCTGAGAAGATCAACATTGTCAACTAAAAGGAAGGAGTATATGAGTTTTGATGGAACCATAACAATGCTTCTAAGGGCGGTAGCACCCCAGACCACCTGTGATGGTCGATGAATTTTGAGAAGACCCCGGCCCTAACCTATTTCTTTCTAGCCTCTTCGAATCTCGAGGACGAGATTCATTTTAAGGGTGGTGGGTTTGTAACATCCCAAAATTCTAAAGTTTGAAATGTTATATTAAAAAATAGTTTTGATTGTTTGTTTGATTGTTGTGTGATTGATTGACTGAAACTGGGTGAAAATTTGAAACTTTTTGAAAGTTAAATGAGAGGGAATAAAAGGACTTTCCCAAACTTTCATTTTGCATTTATGACCTCCATGAATTCAAATTCTTTTCAAATACAAAACCCTAGAGAGAAGATGACATGACTTCTTCCATTTAAAATGAAAAGGGTGTTTGAAAATATTTGAATTTCATTTGAAAATATTTCTAATTCAGAAACTTTATGCAACTCAGTGATTTTCATGAAAGAAGATAAAATGACTTCTTCAAAACATATGAAATATGAGTTGGAAGTTTAAAAGAATCAAATTTAAAAGTACCTTTGAAATTATCTTTCATTTTGGAGTTATTTGGATTTTATTCAAATTATTTTTCTCCAAAAATAAAATATATGAAAGATAGGGTAAAATGATTCCCTACAATAAAAAATTTGAGAGAAACTAATTTGAAAACATTTTGTTTTTTTAATGATTTTATTTGGTTTTCAATAGATCAACAGCACTCTTTGTTTTATTTAAATTTATGTGGATTTTATTTGAAGCTAGAATAATGTTCATGTTGTAGGAAATATTTTTCTGAAGATTTTGATATATTATATGCATATAGTATATTCTATTTTATTGGTTATACTTTATTATATTGTCTGTAAAATTGTTTTTTTAAGGGAACTTCTTCTTCTGGACCGACCGGACCGGGCCGGCCCAGCTAGCCAGCCAGGCCACGGACCAACCAGCCCGACGCGCCCACCCGCTCGTCCCCGAGCTTGGGACAGAGTCCTGACCTGCCGCGACCACTGCCGCCTCGACGTCAGTGCCGCCTCCGAACTCCCCTGCCCCCTCGCGCACGTCAGCCTTCACCGCCCCTCCCGCCTTTATAAGCGGAGCGCCCTAGGCCCTCTCTCTCCTCCTCCCGTGCCGCACTCGCCGGAAGCCGCCACCGCCGGTGAGATCTGCCGCCTCGCCCCGTGCTCCACCACCGCGCTCGGCCACCGACTCCACCGCATCTGCCGTCGCGTCCGTTGTCGCCGCTGCAGCTCGCCGAGCCGCACCGCACTTCGCAGGCCCCGCCACTTCGCCGATGTTGCAGCCGCGCTTCGTGCCCCGCGCCGTCCCGGACTCGCCATCAGCGCCGCCCTGCCAACCGTCGCCGCCGCTGTCGGTTTTCTCCGACCGACCGCCGACTGGTAATAAACCGAACCCGGTCTGATTCGGTTTTCTATTTAAGATTCAGTTTTTGTTTAAAAACCCGGTTTAGTTTTTTTTTCTTCATTTAGATCTAATTAGTGAACGTCCGATGTTCTGTTTCAGAAAACAAAGGTTCATTATTTAGTATTTTTCCTTTTCTGTTATTTTTTGTCAGGGACCTAACTGCAATTAAAGTTTTTACAGTTTAGCCCCTGATCTTCAAACACTCACAACTTTTTGTCCGCTTATCCAAATCCAACGAAACCAACGCCCACTTCTTCGTTATGATCACCTCTATCCAGTAAAACAACTTAAACATATTTTTTGAAAGTTTTAAAATTTGAATTCAAACAGATTTGTATTTGAACTTCGTTTGATCGTAACTTGAGTTTTATAACTCTGTTTGAGTTGATTCTTTTTGCAAATCAAAGCTCTTGACCTAAACTTTCTGATCAGGCCAAATTCACTTAATTTTGGTACTGTTAGAAATTGTTTTCTTTTGCAAGAGTTAATTGCTTGTTTTCAAAGCCTCCAAAATCTTTTCTTCGATTCTTCTACATGATTGCTTATGTGTGGTTACTATTGATTGCTTACGATAGACTGAACGGAGTGTGACGAGTAGAACTATCAGGAATTATGACTGTGAATCATCTTCATCAACAGTACAAGGCAAGTTCACACTTTGATCATATCCCTTTATTACCTAGTTTTTATGCATTGGTTACAATCCTCAAACATTGCATGGTTAGGATCTGAATAACTAGGTTTGGGAAGTAGATGATGAGGTAGAACCTATTGCCCTTTTATTATCAAACCTTTGGGAGTTACTTCTACATTATGCTTAGATTGCTATGCTATGCTCGTAGACGTGGATGGGTTGAGTGTATCCATGACAGATGTGGGAGTTGTTAATTAATGGTTAACTTAAGGTGGCTATTTAAATACACATCTGGGTGGGTTGGTTGGGGCACCCTGGAGTACCCAGTGGTTCGCCCGGGCACCTGGAGAACCCAGTGCTTGCCCAAGGGGATCCCGGAGGACCCGTGTGATCACCCTATGGAATGCCACCTAGGCTCAAAGGGATCATAAGATTATTCATGCTAGAAACTTCCGTGTGCAGCCACAAGCCATTATGGGCTCTGGCATAGTTGAGTATGTTGTGTTAGCACTTGAAGAGGTAGACTAGCAGATGTGGGGGGTGTAGGTGGTAATGTCTACCCGGAGTAGAGAGTTAATGCTTCTGAAAGACTGTGTCTCGGTCATCCATTTCTCAAACATCATGAAGTGCGAGAAATTCAACGGAGGAGATCGAGTCTTGTGGGGAAAAGTGTGCAAACCTCTGCAGAGTGTACAAACTAATCATGGTTAGCCGTGTCCCGGCTATGGACATCTTGAGTATCTGGTTCTTGGATTATCATGGTTATCTCATCACTCTAATTAATTAATTTGTTGGGTTGATGATTATTAATTTGGGATTGAGTTTTTTTTTTACTGTGAATTTGGGATTGAGTTTTTTTTTTACTGTGAATTTGGGATTGAGTTGGAGGAACCTTCTCAATGTTTTCAACAAACTTGGTAGTTAAATAAAGTATATTCCTTTGTTCTAGGGAAGAATTAGCTTTATGCAAAATTAAACTTAGAGCTTCCACCAGCCAAATATGCATGTAGTGATAGATTTTATTCATCATTATCCTATGGTGTGAATTTGCTAGTACATTCAATGTACTGACCTACATGGTTGGAACGTCTCATGTTGCAGGAATCTTACGACGATTAAGTGATGCGTTAGGATTACGATTTCTACACTCAACTTTGCCGTTGGTGTTGATGGGAATCCACAAACTTGTTCTTTCTTCCGCTTTATGGATTGAGGTAATAGTATTTACTTTAGTTTATACATGTGATTTACCTCTGTTATAAATCCTTGAGTATTGTGTGTGTTAGCATACCGATCCAGGGATGACACTTAAGCACAGAGACTTGACCGTCTGAGGTCGGGTCGCTACAGTTCTGTTAACCCCTCGGTACTCCGAAAAATCCCCGAAACACTATGAAACCATTCCGGTGTCCGAATATAACCTTCCAATATATCAATCTTGACGTATTGGCCATTTCGAGACTCCTCGTCATGTCCATGATCTCATACGGGGCTCCGAACAACTTTCGGTCACCAAAACACATAACTCATATAATACACATCGTCATCGAACGTTAAGCGTGCGGCCCCTACGGGTTCAAGAACTATGTAGACATGACCGAGACACCTCTTTGGTCCATAACCAATAGCGGAACCTGGATGCTCATATTGGTTCCCACATATTCTACGAAGATCTTTATTGGTCGAACTGCAATGTCAACATACTTGATTCCCTTTGTCATCGGTATGTTACTTGCCCAAGATTCGATCGTTGGTATCTTCATACCTAGTTCAATGTCGTTATCAGCAAGCCTCTTTACTCGTTTCGTAGTGCATCATCCCGTATCTAACTCATTAGTCACATTGCTTTCAAGGCTTCATATGATGGGCATTATCGAGAGGGCCCAGAGATACCTCTCCGAAACTCGGAGTGACAAATCCTAATCTCGATCTATGCCAACCGAACAAACACCTTCGGAGATACCTTAGAGCATCTTTATAATCACCCAGTTACATTGTGATTTTTGATAGCACACAAGGCATTCCTCCATTGTCCGGGAGTTGCATAATCTCATAGTGGGAGGAATATATATTTAACACAAAGAAAGGAGTAGCAATAAAAGTGAACGATCATTATGCTAAGCTAACGGATGGGTCTTGTCCATCACATCATTCTACTAATGATGAGATCCCGTTTATCAAATGACAATTCATGTCCATGGCTAGGAAACTTAACCATCTTTGATCAACGAGCTAGTCTAGTCGAGGCATACTAGGGACACGTAGTTTTGTCTATGTATCCACACATGTATCAAGTTTCTGGTTAATACAATTCTAGCATGAATAATAAACATTTATCATGAATAAGGAACTACAAAATGACAACTTTAGTATTACCTCTAGAGCATATTTCCTTCAGCCCGAACCTGGGTAAAAGAGAGTTGTCCATTGCCGTGCTGCCCTACTGTTTCTGCTCTTTGTTCAATGTGACCGTCCCCTTGCCGAACCACAAAGGGGCAGCCTTGCCCCGTAGGTGATCGTGCTTCCACACCAACATCTTTGGTGCACCAAGTAGGGGAGTGTTGCTTGTGCGAATTTGAGGCACTAACCAGTGCGTTGATCTTCGTCGCCTTTTACTACATCAATGGCTCCCAAGAAGAAAAGCGGTGCGGCGACACACCCTTCCACTTCGAAGGCTTTGTCACCTGCGGCTGTGGGTACTATGGGCACGGCAGCTACGACGAGCTGGACAAGCACCGCAGGCAACGCAGCTAACACTCTGGAGCGGGAACCGGGGCGGCAGGAGCGAGAAACGGGGCCGCAGGAGCGGCCCAGCTTCCTCAACCTACTGGCGATCATACTCACACCGGTGCGGCAAAGTAGAGATAAGTATTTCCCTCAGTTAAGAAAACAAGGTATCAATCTAGTAGGAGGCACAAGCAAGTATCCAATATATGCACCCACAGAAACTAACAAACACATGCACACAACGCGAAAAAGGGGTTGTCAATCCCTTCACGATCACGAACAAGAGTGAGATCTAATAGACATAGGTATAAAAGATAGATAAAAAAGCAAAAATACAAATAAATTGCAGCAATGTATTTTTTTGGTTTTTTTGGTTTATAGATCTGAAAATATATGATGGAAAATAGATCCGGGGACCATAGCTTTCACTAGAGGATTCTCTCTTGAAGATAGCATGTGATGGGTAAACAAATTACTATTGAGCAATTGATAGAAAAGTGCATAGTTATGATGATATATAAGGCGATGATCATGAATATAGGCACCACGTCCATGACAAGTAGACCGAAACAATTCTACATCTACTACTATTACTCCAGACATCGACCGATATCCAGCATGCATCTAGAGTATTAAATTCATAAGAACGGAGTAACGCCTTAAGTAAGATGACATGATCTAGAGGGATAAACTCAAGAAATATGATATAAACCCCATCTTGTTATCCTTGATGGCAACAATACAATACGTGCATCGCTACCCCTTCTGTCACTGGGTGAGGACAGCGCAAGATTGAACCCAAAACTAAGCACCTCTCTCATTGCAAGAAAAAACGATCTAGTTGGCCAAACCAAACAGATAGTTCGAAGAGAAATACAAAGATATCTTAATCATGCATAAAAGAGTTCAGAGAAGACTCAGATAATATTCATAGATAACCTGATCATAAAACCACAATTCATCGGATCTCAACAAAATCACCGCAAAAGAATATTACATCAAATAAATCTCCAAGAGGATCGAGGAGAACATTGTATTGAAGATCAAAGAGAGAGAAGGCGCCATCTAGCTACTAGCAATGGACCCATAGGAAGGGCGGTAAAGTTGATGTAGAGTCCGTCTGTGATCGAATCCCCCTCCGACAGAGTGCTGGAAAAGGCCCCAAGATGGGATCTCATGGGAACAAAGGCTTCGGTGATGGAAAAGTATTTTAGTGGACGCTTCTGATGTTTGGGGAATATTTGAGAATATATAGAGGTGGAACTAGGGTTAGGGGACTCCCGAGGGGCCCACCAACCTGGGGGCGCACCCTAGAGGCTTGTGCCCTCCTCGGGACTCTTCTGGCAAGAACTAGGGTTAGGGGACTCCCGAGGGGCCCACCAACCTGGGGGCGCACCCTAGAGGCTTGTGGCCTCCTCGGGACTCTTCTGGCTCTCTCTCCAAGCCGTGATTCACAACAAAAGTTTAATATTGACATAAAAATAATAATACTTCAAGCATACTAATAAAGCAATCATGTCTTCTAAAAATAACATGGACAAAGAAAGTTATCCCTACAAAATCATATAGTCTGGCTATGCTCCATCTTCATCACACGAAGTATTTCATGATGCACAACCCCGATGACAAGCCAAGCAATTGTTTCATACTTTTGTTGTTCTCAAACCTTTACAACTTTCACACAATACATGAGCGTGAGCCATGGATATAACACTATAGGTGGAATCAAATATGGTGGTTGTGGAGTAGATAAAAAGAAGGAGAAAGTCTCACATCAACTAGGCAAATTAATGGGCTATGGAGATGCCCATCAGTTGATATTGATGCAAGTGAGGAGGGATTGCCATGCAACGGATGCACTAGAGCTAGAAGTGTATGAAAGCTCAAAAAGGAACTAAGTGGGTGTGCATCCAACTTGCTTGCTCACGAAGACCTAGGGCAATTTGAGGAAGCCCATCATTGGACTATACAAGCCAAATTCTATAATGAAAAATTCCCACTAGTATATGAAAGTGACAAAATATGAGACTCTTTATCGTGAAGATCATGGTGCTACTTTGAAAAAGGATAGTAACATTGTCCCTTCTCTCTTTTCTCTCATTTTTTTGGATTCTTTGGCCTCTTTTTTTATTTGGGCTTCTTTGGCCTCCTTTTTTATAAAGTTCGAAGACTCATCCCAACTTGTGAGGGAACCATAGATTCCATCATCCTTTCCTCACATGGGACAATTTTAGAATAGTGATGATCATCACACTTTTATTTACTTACAACTCAAGAATTACAACTCGATACTAGAACAAGATATGACTCTATATGAATGCCTCCGACGGTGTACCGGGATGTGCAATGATCAAGAGTGACATGTATAAAAAAATATGAATGGTGTCCTTGCCATAAATACTATGCCAACTACATGATGATGTAAAACAATATAACAATGATGGTATGTGTCATAATAAACGAAACAGTGGAAGTTGCAGGGCAATATATCTCGTAATGGCTATGGAAATGCCTAGGTAGGTATGGTGGCTATTTTGAGGAAGGGTATATGGTGGGTTTAATGCACCGGCAAAAGTTGCATGGTACTAGAGAGGCTAGCAATGGTGGAAGGGTGAGAGTGAGTATAATCCATGGATTCAACATTAGTCATAAAGAACTTACATACATATTGCAAAAACTTATTAGCCATCAAAACAAAGTACTACACACATGCTCCTAGGGGGATAGATTGCTAAAAAAATACCATCGCTAGTCCCCGACCGCCACTCATAAGACACCAAAAAATAAACCATGCTCTGACTTCATCACATAATGGTTCACCATGCATGCATGCTACGGTAATCACAAAGTTTAACACAATTATTTCTACCAATCCACAATTACTCACTAGCATGACTCTAATATCACCATCTTTATATCTTAAAACAAATGCAAGGAATCAAACTTCTCATATATTCAATGCTCTTTATATGAAAGTTTTTATTATATCCCTCTTGGATGCCCATCATATTAGGACTAAATCTTTACCTAATAATAAAGGACAAGGATTTCATAGTTCTCCACAACTCGTGGGCTACATCTATATCTCCCAACCCTGCAAAAAAACATACGCCAGCCTTGGTTCCACACAAACGCACAAGCCATGGTCCGCACATATGTTCCCTTGTCAGGAGTTGAAGCCAAACTCCAAATCCCTTGGAGTGGAACTCTTCTTATGTCCTCCCATATAAATATGTCGCCCATGAGGAGAATCCAAGCAGGCCAAGCAGAACAGCAGGTCGCCATGGCTTCCATAGAGAAAGAGTCACGCGGAGGCCGATGGGAGACATCCCATGCTGTTACTACTCTCCTGCCTAGGCGCGATATCTCGTGTGGTGAAGAGTCGCGCCGAATCCCACAATGACGACGCCCATAGAGCCACACCATGAACCTCTTGTACTACAAATCCTTCATAATTAATTGGAGTTGTGCTCCACGCCTCCAATTCCCTCCTCTACTGCATGGGTCCATGAGTGATCGCCGGATCCAGGGAAGTTGCCACCCCCACCCTCCTCCACAGGTGTCAATGCTAAGATGACCACATGACGTCGAGGTCCCTCCAATGAACACCATCTTGTGTCCTCTCCTGCGTCGGAAGATATGGCCTAAAGAACTCTTGTATGTTTCCAATTACAGCCAGATCCTGGAAGTGGAAGGATGAATCTGGCTGATAGGGATTTCATAATTCTGACGCTATCATGATGATGCCAGATTCATGCAACTCCATCTAAGCCATAGGTTATTTTTGTTCTTCCATCCTTAATTTCCATGTGTTTCTTCAACCTTGGTGTTGCAGCCTACATCCTGCATAGATATTGGATGGAGATAGTAGATTGATAAAGCGTGCGATGCAAGCTAATATACCCATGAATAGGTTGAGAAGGTCCTCTACCAAGCATGAAGTCATGGAAGACGAAGACCATCCCGAGAAGCTTGCCTGGGATACTAGGGTCCAAGGTGGAGGCCAACCTGACACATCGCTGATCGCTCACTGCCAGCTCCACGCTCGGGTAGGAAGCGATGTAGAAGCTGGGCAACGAAGCCAACGAAGGCGTTGGCGAGGATGAGTTCGCCGGAGGCTGTGACGGAGCCGGTGTTGGAGTCGGAGGTGCAGACGGTTTCTGTGGTGGTAGTGGTAGAGGGGAGGCATGGTTGGAGAGAGAAATTTTGAGCTGGAGCTGGGGCAGGTGATTGTTTTCGCACCGGTGGGTGGAGGTGACGGCTTTGGAAACAGTGATGATGGTGGTGGTGCCCTTGTGGGACTGATGCTTTGGCGCCGGTGGGTGATACGTCTCCAACGTATCTACTTTTCCAAACACTTTTGCCCTTGTTTTGGACTCTAACTTGCAAGATTTGAATGAAACTAACCGGACTGACGCTGTTTTCAGCAGAATTACCATGATGTTGTTTCATGTGTAGAAAACATAAGTTCTCGGAATGACCTGAAAATCCTTGGAGACAAGTTTTAGAAAATATAAGAAATCCTCACAAAAGATGAAGACCAGGGGGCCCACACCCTGTCCATGAGGGTGGGGGCGCGCCCTCCCCCCTGGGCGCCCCCCCCCCCTGTCTCATGGGCCCCCTGAGGCTCCACCAACCTCAACTCCAACTCCATATATTCCGTCTCGCAGAGAAAAAAATCAAAGAGAAAGTTTCATCGCGTTTTACGATATGGAGCCGCCGCCAAGCCCTAATCTCTCTCGGGAGGGCTGATCTAGAGTCCTTTCGGGGCTCTGGAGAGGGGGATTCATCGTCGTCGTCATCATCAACCATCCTCCATCACCAATTTCATGATGCTCACCGCCGTGCGTGAGTAATTCCATCATAGGCTTGCTGGACGGTGATGGGTTGGATGAGATTTATCATGTAATCAAGTTAGTTTTGTTAGGGTTTGATCCCTAGTATCCACTATGTTCTGAGATTGATGTTGCTATGACTTTGCTATGCTTAATGCTTGTCACTAGGGCCTGAGTGCCATGATTTCAGATCTGAACCTATTATGTTTTCATGTATATATGTGTGTTCTTGATCTTATCTTGCAAGTCCATAGTCACCTATTATGTGTTATGATCCGACAACCCCGAAGTGACAATAATTGGGATACTTCTCGGTGATGACCGTAGTTTGAGGAGTTCATGTATTCACCATGTGTTAATGCTTTGGTCCGGTTCTCTATTAAAAGGAGGCCTTAATATCCCTTAGTTTCCACTAGGACCCCACTGCTACGGGAGGGTAGGACAAAAGATGTCATGCAAGTTCTTTTCCATAAGCACATATGACTATATTCGGAATACATGCCTACATTACATTGATGAATTGGGGCTAGTTCTGTGTCACCCTACGTTATAACTATTACATGAGGAATCGCATCCGACATAATTATCCATCACTAATCCATTGCCTATAAGCTTTTCATATATTGTGCTTCGCTTATTTACTTTTCCCTTGCTACTGTTACAATAACTACAAAACACCAAAAATATTGCTATTACTATCTTTACCTTTTACCACCGTTACCATTACTATCATATTACTTTGCTACTAAATACCTTGCTGCAGATACTAAGTTATCCAGGTGTGGTTGAATTGACAACTCAACTACTAATACTCAAGAATATTCTTTGGCTCCCCTTGTGTCGAATCAATAAATTTGGGTTGAATACTCTACCCTCGAAAGCTGTTGCGACCCCCTACACTTGTGGGTCATCAAGACTAATTTCTGGTGCCGTTGCCGGGGAGCATAGGTCTATTCTCTAAGTCACTTGGGATTTATATCTGTTGATCACTATGAAGAATTTGAAAGACTCTAAACCCAAGATCTATCCCTCGACTACGAGGGGAGGTAAGGAACTACCATCTAGCTCTGCACTAGATTCTCCTTCTATTATTAATAAGCTTGCGACACCTACACCTGCTACTGCTATGAATTCTGATATGTCGAATGTTATCGATGATGCCACTTCTGCTTTGCATGATACTTATGATGAAACTACTTCTGTGCGGGATACTACTTTGCCATTAGGTGAATTTCTTGATGAACAACTTGCTAGGGCTAGAGAGAATGAAATTATTGAAGATACTATTATTGATGATAGTGATGATGAACGTTCTCCGAATGATTATGAATTGCCCGTTGTTCCTGAGGGTTATGTTATGAATAAAGAAGTTGTTGAAGCTATTTTTGCCTGCAAAGATAGATATGATCTTAAGAAACTATTAGCTAAATGGATGCAGCAGCCTCTTAATGCTAGAATGAAACTTGACCCTGCTTTTGCTACTTCACCTATCTGTGTTACTGATAAGGATTATGAATTCTATGTTGATCCCGAAATTATTACTTTGGTAGAATCTGATCCTTTTTATGGCCTTGAATCTGAAACTGTTGTGGCACATCTTACCAAGTTGAATGATATAGCTACCCTGTTTACTCATGATGATAAATCTCGCTACTTCTATATCCTTAAGATATTTCCGTTCTCATTAAAGGGTGATGCTAAGGCTTGGTTTAATTCTCTTGATCCTGGTTGTGTGCGTAGTCCCTAGGATATAATTTATTACTTCTCTGCTAAATATTTCCCTGCTCATAAGAAACAAGCTGCCTTGTGGGAAATATATAACTTTGTGCAAATCAAAGAAGAGAGTCTCCCACAAGCTTGGGGGAGGCTTCTCCAGTTACTTAATGCTTTGCCTGATCATCCACTTAAGAAAAATGAAATACTTGATATGTTCTATAATGGACTAACCGATGCTTCCAAGGACTACTTGGATATTTGTGCTGGTTGTGTTTTCAGGGAAAGAACAGTCGATGAAGCTGAATTATTATTGAACAATATGTTGACTAATGAGAATAATTTAACTCCTCCTGAGCCAATTCCTGAGCCAATTCCAGAGGCAATTCCTGAACTAATTGAGCCAACTCCTGAGCCTATTCCTAAACCCACTCCGAAGAAGAGAGGTGTTCTATTTCTCAGTCCTGAAGATATGCAAGAGGCAAAGAAATCAATGAAAGAAAAAGGTATTAAAGCTGAAGATGTTAAGAATTTACCTCCTATTGAAGAAATACATGGTCTTAATATACCGCCTGTTGAAGAAACACATTGTCTTGATAACCCGACACAGGTAGTAAAGGTAAATTCTCTCTGTAGATATGATAAAGATGAAATCCCATCTACTAAATTTCATAGCCCTTGCTTAGATGAATTTGACGATTTCATCAATAGACAAGCAAATTTCAATGATTATGTTGGTAGACAATTGAAGAATAATGTTTATACGATAGGACGCTTGAATGATTATGTAGCCAGAGTTAAAGGTGAACTTAAACTCACTAGTAAACATGCTTCCATGGTTGCTACTCAAACTGAACAAGTAGTTAAGTGCATGCTCAACCTAGTAATAACAATGAAATAGAAATTGAACCCGCTATTGGTCTTGATAACCCACAATCAAGAAACCAATGTTATGATAAGAGAGATTTTGTTGCTAGGAAGCATGGTAGAGAAAGAGAACCATGGGTTCAGAAACCCATGCCCTTCCCTCCTAAACCATCCAAGACAAAGGATGATGAGGACTTTGAGCGTTTTGCTGAAATGATTAGACCTATTTTCTTACGCATGCACTTAACTGATATGCTTAAAACAAACCCTTATGCTAAATATATGAAAGATATCATCACTAATAAGAGGAAAATACCTGAAACTAAGATTTCCACCATGCTTGCCAACTATACCTTTAAGGGTGGAATACCTAAGAAACTTGGTGATCCCGGAGTACCCACTATACCTTGCTCTATTAAAGAAATTATGTTAAAACTGCTTTATGTGATTTAGGAGCCGGTGTTAGTGTTATGCCTCTTTCTTTGTACCGTAGACTTGAATTAAGTAAGTTGACACCTACTGAGATATCTTGTCAAATGGCTGAAAAATCAACTGCTATACCTGTCGGCATTTGTGAGGATGTGCTTGTTGTTGTTGTTGTGAATGTTACTATCTTAACAGACTTCGTTATTCTTGATATTTCCGAAGACAATAGTATGTCTATTATTCTTGGTAGACCCTTTTTAAATACTGCAGGAGCTGTTATTGATTGCAACAAAGGCAATGTCACCTTTCATGTTAACGAAATGAGCATACGGTACATTTTCTGAGGAAGCAAATCCAAGTTCATAGCATAAATACTATTGAGAAAATTCCATCAATTATTATTGGAGGTTTTGAATTTCCTCTCCCTACTGTCAAGAAAAAGTATGATATTCTTATGGTTGGGTATTTTCATATCCCCGTTGAGGTAACTTAGTGTTATTCGAAATTGCTCCAGTTCCGTGCTATTCGGAATGAGTTTGTTAACAAGACTTGATCAACCTTGTTAGTAGATTCATTTTGATGATCATGAGATGGATGAAACTAGAAGGCACAACCTTCTGTACTTTCTTTTTACTTTCTGTTATTTACAATAAATAAAACAAAAATAGTATTATCCGTTTGTTTTCTGAATTATCCGTGTAATAAAAAATATCCTGAAAATAAAAGTGCTCCAAATGCCCTGCAAATTTAGTATGATTTTTTATGGAATATTTGAGGATTTTAGGCACTGAAATCACTGCAGGAGGGGCGAGCACTAGGCCACCAGAGTGGAGGGCACGCCCGCCCCACCTAAGCGTGCCCCCCTGTCTCGTGGGCCCCTGGTAGCCCCCTCCACTTATGCCAGCACCCACACACTCCATCTTCTACCCAAAAAAATCCCCATCCAGCTCAAGCACGAGTTCTAGCTTGTTTTGCTGCTATTTTCGATCTCCTTGCTCAAAGCTCCATTCACAAAACTGCTTTGGGAGATTGTTGCTTCGTATGTGACTCCTCCATTGGTGTTGGGGATATAACTATTTGTGTAAGCTGCCCAGGAGGGGCCGGGTTACGAAAAGAAGACTCAAGCCCAAGATCAAGCATGAAGACGGCGGTTCAAAAGGGGGCTTAAGCCCACAGGCGACTTAAGGCCTGTTGTAGTAAACCGCCGTAATGGCACGACTTGTATCATAAGGTGGTTTTAACTAGTCACCGAGCCGGACACTGTTATAAGCCAGCCGGGACTCTGTAGGCCACAGGGCGTCAACCCGTGTATATAAGGGGACGACCTGCTGGTGGCTTAGGGCAAGAAACAACTCATCGAGAACCGGGCATAGCGTATCTCGCTCCCTGGTCATCGAAACATCAATACCAACCCAACTAGACGTAGGCCTTACCTTCACCGTAAGGGGCCCAACTAGTATAAACCCTCTCGTGTTCTTTGTCCCGATTAACCCCTTCAAGCTTCCTAGTTGCGATGGCTCCACAACTAAGTCCTTTCACGAGGACATCTGACGTGACAATTCCACGACAGTTGGCGCCCACCATGGGGCCAGCGCATGGTGGATTTGAGTTCTTGAAGGGCAACTTCGAAGGGCTCAAGGGATACGTAGTGGGCCGGATGACCAAGAGTCGTCGCGGCAAGATCTACATCAACGACGAAGGCTGGGGCCCCGACGCCGGCTCGATTGAGTACGGGTACCGGGTCCCCTTCGGAGGGATCCACGTCTTCATCGGCCGGATTGGTGAGCCGGGGCCTGAGCCGAACAACTGCACCGACCTCGTCGAGACGGCTCAGCATGCGAAACCCACCGGAGCTCAACCCGGCATGAAGCGTGTCTTTGTGGGCTGCGTCCACGGAGAAGAGCTTTCTGAAGGACCTGAAGATGGTGGTGAGGCGGCCGTCCACTCTGACGGTGATTCATCCGCCGGTTCAACAGATTCTTTGTATCAAGTTCAAGATGGTGTGCTTGGGGGTTGTTTCGATGGCTTCAGTATTCCGGACCCCTGTGAGTCGCCGAATTGGACAGGAGTCTTCATGGCTGGGACTCAACCCGGTCAAAACTCTACATCCGCTACTGCAATTACGTCTGCGATAGGAGCGGCAGGGGCAGGAGGCCCTGTGCGCCCGCCGGCTCAAGTGTTGATAGACCTCATGGACAAGCTTACGACCCTGTTAACCGCCACGGTTATCCCTGCGAACAAAGATGAGCATGACGCGGAGGTGGCACAGGTACGTGAGGAGATAGCTCAGGCCAAGGAGGCCTTGGAAGCTGAGGATACTAGACTAGCTACGGAGCGGGCGGCTCTCGACGCCCGGGCACAGCGGTTGCAGTCAGAGGCTTACCAGCTCACGATGAGCTTAAACGCGTCCAATGAGGTAATGAGGAGGAGACACCAGAAGACCCAATCCCGGTTACCTCCGAATTACGACCCTCAGGTTCTTTTCGCTACACCCGAAGCCAGCCCAAGTAACCCGGCAGATGCCAATCATTTTATGACATCCGGAGCAGGAGGACCGGCTCAGCATCGAGAGATGCCACCTCCTCATGTGAGCATGGCACCACCGCGTTATGTGCCGATACCGGAGGGTCACTTTTCCAACCCCATGGAGAATTTAATCTCGCAGCGTCAGCGCGTCTGGCGGCTCTTCCAGTGGACGGTGATGATCCAACAGCGGTGGAGACCCGGAGGATCAGGGAACTTGTTCAGACGGCCCTGGCTCAGCAAGAGACCTATTCTTATAGTCGGGATAGGATTCATTCAACTCCTCCGCCTTGGTTAGCACCGCCTCGTCAGAACCGGATCCCGAGTTACAGCAGGCACATGGAATCTGAAGCTTTGTCAAGCAACGCCCAACGCCGTGACCAACATGGTGGCTATAACCCGGTGCAAGACCGAGTACGTCAGGACAATGAGCGGGCGGCTCAGCTGGCGGCTCAACAGGCGGCACATCAGGATATTCCAGAGTATCCAATGACTTCTACTGAGATGGGAGTAGCCACCAGAACCGGTGGTGTTCCTTGTTTGATACCGGCTTTGCGCAACGTGCGCCTGCCCAAGGACTTCAAGGGACCTCGAAAGGTGCCGAATTACACGGCCGACTTACAACCTGGAGCATGGATTGAGAGTTATGAGATGGACATGGAGCTATTGGAAGTCAGTGACGCGGAAATGGCTAAATACTTCACCATGATGTTAGATGGAACGGCCCGGTCTTGGTTAAAGAGCTTACCACCCAATTCCATTGGTTCGTGGGAGGAGTTAAAAGCCCGTTTCATCCAGAACTTCAAGGACACCTGTAAGCAATCTATGTCAATCGTGGACTTGGCGAATTGTAAGCAGGGGGAGGGCGAATCCACCACCCATTGGGTACGCCAGGTCAAGGAGATAATTCATTCATCTCATAAGATGGATGCCGGCTCTGCAGTCCTCATGTTGGAGAAAAATTGCAGCTTTGAGCCGTTGATGCAGAAACTGGGGCGCCTTAAGCATGACTGCAGGGATATGGGCACGCTAATGGCGGCTTTAGTCAAATATGCCGATTCTGATAGTACCAAGGATCCCGCGTCTGATGATGAGAAGACAGGGAAGGGAAAAAGGAACGGCAATGGAAAGGGTCAATAGCACAACCCGGTGAATCAAAGCGGCAATAAGCGTAAGGCGGACGGCAACCCAGAGCTCGTAGCCAACACTAATACACAGGGTAACAATCAGCAACATAAGGGTAAGTGGCCTCGATCCGGCGGGTCTGGCCCATCTCTTGAGCAGCTACTCAATGAGCCCTGCCCGAAACACGGCACCCGGGAGCACCCCGCTACACACCTGTGAAAAGATTGCACGATCATGAAGGCATTTAAAAATTCCAATACCTTTGATGGTAGTCATGGATCTGACGGCGGTTCAGGGGCTGGCGGCTTTCATGCCCCGGGCGGCAGTTCAAATTTTGGTTTTCAGGGACAGCCTGGCAGAAATAATCAGCAGCAATCTGGTCAGGGAGGACAACAGCAGCAGCAGCCGGGTTATCAGAGCCATCCGAAACAGTTGAGTGGTGGGCAGTACCATGTGTTTACCACTAGCTTATGCAAACGTGACCAGAAGGTTCTTAAGAGGGCCGTAAATTCGGTTGAGCCGGCAATTCCTCGTTATTTGAGATGGTCAGAGCAACCTATCATATGGAGCAGAGAGGATCACCTCCACGAGTCGATAATCCGGGTCAATTAGCCTTGGTGGTAGCACCCCAGGTTGGTGGATATAAATTCACTAAGGTACTCATGGACGGAGGTAGCAGCATCAATATCCTCTATTATGATACTTTCCAGCGCATGGTGTTGACTGAGAAGAATCTGAGAACATCCAACACTGTTTTCCATGGGGTGGTTCCAGGCAAGTCAGCTTACCCAGTTGGCAATATTGAATTGGAGGTGGCCTTTGGAGATGAGTATGATTCCAGGGCTGAGAAATTGACGTTTGAAGTGGTCAAAATCAGGAGTCCATATCACACTTTGTTTGGGCGACCGGCTTATGCTAAGTTCATGGCACGACCGTGTTACGTTTATTTACAGCTCAAGATGCCGGGTTACAAGGGCACCATCACTATGCATGGGAGTCGAAAGGTGGCCTTGGAATGTGAAGAAGGCGACGCGGCTTACGCTGAGACTGCATGTGCCGCGGAGGAGCTTAAGTCTTATCAAGACAATGTTGACCCGACGGATATGACCTCCCTCAAGAAACCAACTACTGAGCATGACCCGGCGTTGAAGTTTAAATCGGCCGCTGACACAAAGCTTGTTGACTTTACCCCAGGAGACGCCTCTAAGAAGTTCAGTATCAGTGCCAATTTGGATCCTAAATAGGAAAGTGCGCTCATCGAGTTCATCCATGAGAACCGGGACATCTTTGCATGGAAACCTTCTGACATGCCGGGTGTACCGAGGGAACTCGCTGAGCACACTCTCAATATTGATCCAAAGTATAAGCCGGTCAGGCAGTTTCTCCGACGGTTCAATGAAGAGATACGCAAAGCTATTGGGGAAGAGGTCGCCCGGCTCTTAGCGGCCGGGTTTATTGGTGAAGTTTTTCACCCGGAGTGGTTGGCTAACCCGGTGTTACTGCTCAAGAAGAACGGCACTTGGCGGATGTGTGTGGATTACACAGACTTAAACAAGGCTTGTCCGGCTGATCCCTTTGCTCTCCCCATATTGATCAAATCATTGATGCTACGGCGGGTTGTGAACGTTTGAGATTCTTGGATGCTTACTCTAGTTATCATCAGATCAAGATGGCAGTTAAGGACCAGGAGAAGACAACTTTCATCACTCCGTTTGGGGCCTTCTGTTATGTATCTATGTCGTTTGGACTCAAGAGTGCCTAGGCGACTTATCAGCGATGTGTACAGAATTGTTTGCATGATCAAATTGGGTGTAATGTTCATGCTTATGTTGATGACATCATGGTGAAATCCAGAGAAAAGGAAACCTTGATATCTGACTTGAGAGAGACCTTTGACAATCTCCGGGTTTATAAGATGATGCTTAACCCGGCCAAGTGTGTTTTTGGTGTACCTGCGGGCAAGCTCTTGGGTTTTTTGGTATCAAACAGAGGCATTGAAGCTAATTTGGAGAAAATCATGGTGATTACCTCTCTGGCTAAGCCGGCGTGTATCAATGATGTTCAGCGCCTGGCGGGTCGTGTTGCCGCTTTAAGCCAGTTCATAAGTCGGTTAGGGGAGAAGGCCTTACCACTATATCAGATGATGAAGAAAACAGACACCTTCGTCTGGAGTGACGCTGCTAACACCGCCTTTGAAGATTTGAAGAGACAGTTGTCTGAGCCACTGGTTCTTTCGGCTCCCATTGACAGAGAGCCGTTGTTGTTGTACATGGCTGCTAATTCATGAGAGGTCAGTGTTGCCATCGTGGTGGAGCGTAAGGAAGCTGGCAAGGAGCATCCGGTTCAACGACCGGTTTATTATATCAGTGAGGTGCTCATTGAGTCTAAGCAAAGGTATCCACATTGATAGAAACTTGTTTATGGTGTGTTCATGGCAAACCGGAAGCTGAAGCAGTACTTCCAAAGTCATCCAATAACAGTGGTAAGTTCAGCCCCTCTGGGAGACATCATTCAAAACAGGGAGGCCACAGGGCGGATTGCTAAGTGGGCTATTGAGCATGGGCCCTATGGTTTGAAGTATATGCCCCGTACTGCTATCAAATCTCAAGCCTTGGTCAATTTTATCAATGATTGGACAGAGTTGCAGGCACCTGAGGAGAAGTCGGATAATACGTATTGGACTATTCACTTTGATGGGTCCAGGCAGTTAGAAGGCTCAGGGGCTGGCGTTGTTTTAACTTCCCCTCGAGGTGACAAATTTCGCTATGTGCTCCGGCTCATGTTTCCTTGTACTAACAATGCAGCTAAATACGAGGCCTTGCTCCATGGTCTCCGGATGGCCAAGGAGATGAATTTGAGCCAGGTAAGGTGTTTGGGTGACTCAGATCTCGTAGCTCAACAGGTCTTAGGCAAGTGGGATTCTAAAGATCCCCTTATGGCGGCTTACCATCCGGAACTAGATGCTGTGGCCGGACATTTCAAAGGTTATCAGGTGGAGCACATTGATCGATGGAAGAATGAGGAGGCTGATGCTTTAAGCCGTCTTGGATCTCAACATAAGCCGGTGCCACCTAACACCTTTCTTGATGTTTTGCATAACCCTTCTGTCAAGGTGCCTACTGAGGAAGAACTAGCGGTGCCAGACCCGGAGGCACAGCTGGTGGCGGCTCTTCATGTCATCCCGGATTGGACCGTGCCATATTTGGCCTATATGACCCAGGGAGAGTTACCAGAGGATGAAACTTTGGCAAGACAAATTGTCAGACGATCCAAATCCATGACGATTGTTAATGGTGAGTTGCATCATTGCAGTGTGACAAGGGCATTTCAACGTTGTGTGTCACCTGGAGAGGGACAAGAGATACTTCGTGGGATTCGTGAAGGAGATTTTGGTCATCATGCCGGCTCAAAATCTCTTGTGGCCAAGGCTTTCCGTCATGGTTTCTACTGGCTCACGGCTCATGCTGATGCGGAGGATCTGGTTAGTAAATGTGACGGTTGTCAGAAGTTCTCACGGCGTACTCATGTGCCGGCTCAGAAATTTAGGATGATCCCGATTACCTGACTGTTTGCAGTCTGGGGGCTTGACATGGTTGGACCTTTCAAAAGGTCTAAGGATAAAAAGACACATCTCCTGGTGGTAGTGGATAAGTTTACAAAGTGGGTTGAGGCGGAGCCAGTCAGTAAGTGTGATGCGGCCACAGCGGTTCAGTTCATGAAAAAGGTGATCTTTTGCTTTGGTTTCCCACACATCATTATAACTGATAATGGTACTAACCTTTCCAAGGGAGCCATGGAAGAGTTCTGTTAGCGAGAACATATCCGGCTTGATGTTTCGGCTGTTGCTCATCCTCAATCCAATGGTCAAGCAGAAAGAGCTGATCAAGAGATACTGAAGGGTATTAAACCCCGGCTCTTAGTCCCCTCCAAACGGACACCGGGTTGCTGGGTGGAGGAGTTAGCCTCTGTACTATGGAGCATCAACACTACGCCTAACAGATCTACGGGTTATACACCTTTTTTCATGGTCTGTGGAGCAGAGGCAGTTCTACCAAGTGACATCCGACACGACTCACCCCGTGTGGCGGCTTATGTTGAGGCGGACAACGAAAAGGCTCGTCAGGAGGCACTGGACTTGTTGGACGAGGAGGGAGACTTGGCAATGGCCCGCTCGGCGATTTACCAGCAAGACCTACGTCGTTATCACAACCGCCGGGTCAAGAGCAGAACCTTTTAGGAAGGTGATTTGGTGCTCCGGCTCATCCAGGATCAATCTGACATGCACAAGTTATCTCCGCCTTGGGAAGGACCCTTTGTGGTCAGCAAGAATCTGAACAACGGGTCATATTACCTCATTGATATTCGAGAGCACAAAGACTCACGTAAGTCGGAGGAAGAGATCCGCTGGCCGTGGAACATAGCCCACCTTCGGCCTTACTATACTTAAGCTACCGGCTCTTAGGATGTATATACTTTTTGACGATGTATATATTATATAAAGCAATAAAGCAGGACCTTTGTCCTTTTTCCCACAAAGAATGTTTTTATGTCTTCTTTATCAGGTGATGGGCACTACCAACAGGGAGCGGATCATATCTGAATCCGGCTTTCCCTTTGGACCGGCTTATGATCATATCTGAATCTAGCCATGGTCATTTGGGGGCTTCCTGTTCAAACATAGGTCGTATCCGAACCAAAGAGAACATAGTTGTCGATACCCGCTTGATCGGCATACTGCCAAACCCACTTGGGGGCTTCTTGATCATATTTGAATCATAGCTTAACCCCTTTGGGTCTGACGTGGATCATATACGAATCAGCGTCATTAAAAAAATCCTATGGTCATTTGGGGGCTTCCTGTTCAAACATAGGTCGTATTCGAACCAAAGAGAACATAGCTGTCGATACCCATTTGATCGGCATCGCCAAGCCACTGGGGGCTATATGATCGTATCCGAATCTTAGCTTAACCCCTTTGGAACGGTTTACTGATCGTATTCGAATCAGAAGCCTGTAAATTATTTTGACTACCCTGAGGCCTTGGGAAAACATTATGAGATGTTTTTTGTCTTTCCGGTTTAATATTGGTCACACCAGGTTGTTAAGTACCAGGTGAGCATCAAGTCAGCAGGAAAGATTATCAAAGGATCGCAAGTATGCTATTATGCTTATGCTTAGCAAAGTATAGTCATAAACCGACATGTGTAGGGTGCCTTTCATTCGTATTCCGGGTTACAAATACTTTATGTGACCCCCGGTGTGATAAACCGCCAAGGGAGCTTTTGTTTGTTTCATGTGCAGGATAAGACAAGCAAATTTAAAATCAGGGAGACAAACGATCAACATAAGCTGGAAATATATAACAATGGCGGCTTATGAAAGTATTAAGCACCATAAACATGCGCGAAGGCATGACAAACATTGAGAGGTTTTTTCTACCCTATTACAGGACTCCCCGATTCTGAATAAATGAAGCATTGTTTTTTTGCAAAACACCTGGCAATTCACTCCTTCGGCGAGCTTGAAGTCTCCGGGTTATCCTTCTCCGCTTCTCCGTCGGCTGTTTTGTCTTGGAAAGTTGACGAGGCCCAGTCAATGCCGCTCAAAGCTTCAAATTCAGCTTCATCATCTATTAAACCGGCTGGGTCCACTTCAGGGGCAAAGGTATGCTTACGAATTGGAGGGATCAGGCTGATTTGATCATATGGAGTGTTTGGAATTCTCCGGTTTTCACTGTCATAAGCCGGTGCATACTTGCTAAGGTTAGTGTCGTTTCCAACAAGGGTTGCCACGGGACGTATGGCTTTGACGCAGGCGGTGAAATCATGGTCGTCAAATACAGTGTCGTCTTCCTTTAGACTTGGGTATCCAAGGGCAAGTTTGGCCGGCTCTAGTTCTGGGAGCCATGCTTTAGCCCGGCTCAATGCGGCTCAATGCGGCTATGGCCCCGGCTCTTGAGGATGCCCGCCTTAAGTCTTGGATCAGCTGAGGCAGGAAAGCGAGGCTCTTCAACACGTCTTGCAGAAGGCGGGGAGGAGGGCTTGATAAGGCTACAACGGACAAAGCACGTTGTGACCCGGAGTACAGCTGTTCCACTAAGGTATAAACTGCTTTAAGCTTGATCAGCATGTTTTGTTTAAGGTTGGTACTCCTGGGGCCTGTATGTACACAAATATAACAGTCAGCCGGAAGTAATTATTACAATAGTCATTGAAAGGTTACAATGTTTGAGGTTTTGCACAGTAAGTTACCGAAGATGGCTGAGACCATTTGAGATATCTGCCATTTTAAGTCAGACATCTCGGTTGTTGCCTCTGCAAGAGATGCTTCTGCTGTCTCGGCCCGAGTCACCAGTGAAGCCTTCTCATTAGCCCAAGCTTTCTTCTCCGACTCAAAATTCTTCTTCAGCTTCTCATTTTTAGAGACACTGAATTCAAATTTGGAGTTAGCCTTCTGAGTCTCAAGTTCTTGAGTTTCCAGACGACTCTTCAGGACAGCAAGCTCCGACTCAAACTGACTTATGGTGGCCTGCATTGACACCAGGTTATGGTAACGATTATAGTAAGGTAACATTCAAGTCCCAAGCACTTTACAAGTAAAGATACTTGGCACTTGGGGGCTAATGTATGCTGAAGAATTTTAAACTTATCATACCGGGTCACACATATTAAGTCTCAAGCACTTTACAAGTAAAGATACTTGACACTTGGGGACTAATGTATATTGAAAATTTACAACTATCATGTTATAACCGGGTTAAATATATTCTCTTTGAACCGGCTCAATTAATAAGTAAAGCAGATTTCTAAGTCTACAACATATTTATTCATAAGCGATAGACTTGGGGGCTGGTACACTATGTAAGACTCAGGTAAAAAGTATAAGTTATACCTTAGATTTGTGTTGTATTTGTTTTACCATGTCAATTTCCAGGTCACGGCTATTATGCACTTGATTCAGATAGCCCGAGACTATATCACCAATGCTTAAGTGAGTGTAATCAGTAATGTCCTGCTTGGCTTTTCGGCGTTCGGCAAGTTCTTCCTTGGCGGAACATTTGGCAAGGACGGTACGCCGCCCTGGTTCAACAAACTGAGACCTCACAATCTCAACTTCCGGTTCATTCGTCTTGACCGGGCTAGGAGTCTCCGGGTCATTTGTGTTGAGAGTATCCACGGTAGACGGATCAAAGGTTGGTACTGGAATATCAGAAGTCGGATCAGGCGGCGGCTGATGGGTAGAGCTATTTGGAGCAGACGCATTAATCACTGGTTCAGTTACAATCGGGTCTTGGGACGGCTTATTCTTCTTCGCCCTCTTGCTGGGTTTCACTTGCATGCTATTAACAAAGGCAAGAGGATGAATACGCAAGCATGGGTAAAGTAAAGTTCAAGGTACATAAGGTTACATTACCCGGGAGCAGTTTTGAAAGCCGGCATGTTTGACTGCATGGATTCACCGGAAGGAGAGGTATCCTGATAGTTGGAGTCAGACGAATTGAGAGGATGACGAATTAAGCCCACTAAAGGTAAAACAGAACGTAAATCAGAGATAACCTCAGTCCGACGCTTCCTGGTTACGTCAGGTAAGCCGGAGGAGAGTTTCGCATCCTTATTGTTCCGAGTCTGCTCCGGTTCTCAAGCTGTTGTTGCTTCAAAAGAAATTGAGGATCTTGATAAGCAAGAGCATGTGAAAATCTTACTTTCCGGGTCACGCTTCGGATCTTTTGCTTTGGCAAAGGCTCTGAGTCCGAGGAGATTATAGTTATATCTTCATTGGCTGCTTGACTGTTCCCCGTATCCTCCTGAAGGGATAGAATGTCAGATAGGTAATAACAAGGAACTTAAGCAAATTTAAAGATTACCTCTTCATCATCCGAAGAACTATCATCCAATTTGATTAAGTCGGAGGCGTTGGGTTTCTTCTTCTTTGAGGTTCCCGCCTTGGCGGCATTCCTTTCGGCTTTTTTGGTTGTCCTGGCTTGTCTGGCAGCCTCATGGTCATATTTGACCTTCCAGAAATTATCATCGGCCTGTGGAAAAGGATAAGGAATTATGAGTACCAAAAAAGGCATAATATAGCAAAAAGTATTTATTACGATTGATAACTTACTACAGGGGCCGGGTTATTCTTGCAAAAGGGAAGTAAGCTGAAGGCGTTACTTGTCATAGTGCCCTCCTTCAGCAGCGACTGGGTCGTAGCATCCACCACGTCATCTGGTAAGTCGTCAGGACTATGGCGTAACGGGTCATCCTTTTTGCCTGTATAAGTACACATTAAGCCGGAACGGTGGCTTAATGGAAGTACTCGCCAAGTGACCCAGACTCGGACCAGATCGATGCCGTTTAAACCATTTCCCAAGAGAGCTTTGATCTTCTTGATGGTGGGATTGAGAGGTAGACGTTCAACGGCCGTCAGTTTGTCTGGTAGCGGATGGTTGGACTCAAGGCGCAGGGCGTGAAAGCCGGGCGGAGGCTTCTCATCAGCCGGAGAAGTGTCCTGACAATAGAACCACGTTTGGTTCCAAGATTTTGGGTGACTCGGCAGCTCAGCATAAGGAAAAAGGCAGTCTCTCCGTCGCTGGATCGAGATGCCGCCAAGCTCAAGACTGGGCCCGTTGGCACGTTAAATTTGCCGGTTCATATACAAAAGTTCCCTGAACAATAGCAGACTTGGCTCCTCTCCCAGGTACACCTCGCAGAAGACTTGGAAATTGCAAATATTTGACACGGAATTGGGTCCGATGTCTTGAGGTCTAAGGTCAAAGAAATTCAAAACTTCCCTGGAGAATTTTGAGCCGGGAGGGGCAAATCCCCGGCTCATGTGATCTGTAAAAACTATCACCTCCCCTTCTTTGGGTTGAGGCTTCTCTTCAGACGGTTCAGGGACACGATAAGACATGACCTCCCTTTTTGGTAGGTGGCCAGAATTCACGAACTCAGCCAGTTTACTCTTGCTAACTATGGATGGGACCCAATTCCAGGTTACAGGGGCCTTGGCCGTCTTAGGAGCCATGACAATAGTTGGCCTATGACAAAATAAGAAGATCCGGTTCAATTTTAACCAGGGAGAAAACTCCTAATTATTCAAGGTGGCGGCTTAAGTAGGGGCCTAATGATATAAGGATGACTATGCAACAATATTTAAGCCGCTACAAGTATCAAGAGCAGTTCAAAATTCTTCAGGTCATGAGGAGTAACTAAGGTTCTGTGTCATTTATTTAAGCAGGACACCTCGACAGTTGTGTTTAAGGGCATTTACCAGAAGAAGTTTTCCGGGTGATAAAAACAAGTTTCACAGATGATAGCTATTATTCTGGATCAAATTATTGCTCTGAAAAGAAAATTTTCTAGACCTAAAAACAGGGCAGAGAAGTTCATACACTCGAAGAGGGTTTCCAAACAAGGGAAATGAGATCTGTTTCTATGCAAGATAAACACAAACAATTACCGCAGCAGTTCTACGTGGTTTTTACGATCTAAACAGGGCATTGGAGGTAAAAACTAGCGAGGGTTTGCATCGGGCGGTGATGAACGCCGATGAACTCAACAAAGTTCCAATGCAGATCTAAGAAAGGGAAGGAGAGGAACTCACGGAGGTGGACGAGCTGCGGAGGTTCGCTGTCGATTTCTGGTCAGAGTCAGGTTGATGCAGCGGCCTGAGTCGGTGAAGACGAGGGGGTCGACGGCGGTGGCGGCGGAGCTCGAGAGGAAGCAGGAGGAAGAAGACGACTGAAAGAGGGAAGAGTGGAAGACCTGAGTTGCGCCTATTTATAGGGAGAGGATAACTGAGACGACGTGGGAAACGAGGAGATAAGAGTTATTATCCAGCGGCCCCGACGCCTCAATTTTCAGAACAATCAATAAAGCAGAGATCTGTTGAAGGATACAATGGAATAGAAAAGGAATTTAAGAGAGGATGACGTCATGCGGGGTTAACACGGATCCAAAAGATGATGTCATGGCGGGTTAAAGAATATCTTCTGCACAGTCAGAAGACTGAAAATTTATTCTTTAAAGGTATTTTAAGATTGACATGAACAGGTTCAAATCAATCTGGGGCCTAATGTTGGGGATATAACTATTTGTGTAAGCTGTCCAGGAGGGGCCGGGTTACGCAAAGAAGACTCAAGCCCAAGACCAAGCATGAAGACGGCGGTTCAAAAGGGGGCTTAAGCCCACAGGTGACTTAAGGCCCGTTGTAGTAACCCGCCGTAATGGCATGACTTGTATCATAAGGTAGTTTTAACTAGTCACCAAGTCGGACACTGTTATAAGCCGGCCGAGACTCTGTAGGCCACAGGGCGTCAACCCGTGTATATAAGGGGATGACCTGCTGGCGGCTTAGGGCAAGAAACAACTCATCGAGAACCGGGCATAGCGTATCTCGCTCCCTGGTCATCGAAACATCAATACCAACCCAACTAGACGTAGGCCTTACCTTCACCGTAAGGGGCCGAACTAGTATAAACCCTCTCGTGTTCTTTGTCCCGATTAACCCCTTCAAGCTTCCTAGTTGCGATGGCTCCACAACTAAGTCCTTTCACGAGGACATCTGACGTCACAATTCCATGACAATTGGGCCAATTAGGTTTTGTTCTTGTGCTTTATTCATTGCAAATCCTTGTTGTCTTGGTGACCCTGTTCTTGAGCTTGCATGTTAAATTTATGAGGTTCCAAGTAATTATAATGCATGATATAGGCTCTAGGCACTTGTAGGAGTAGTTGCTACCATTTTTGTTAAGTTTTATTCACTTTTATTTTGAAGTTACTAAAATTTCAGAAATTTTTCAAAAAATGAATTATGTCTAGGAGAATGTATCAAGGTGGTTCCTCGGTAAAGAAAGGGCCCAGAATTTCTATGCGTGAGCAAGATGTTGAATTACCAAGGGATGCGGATGTACGAGCTTGTGAGGGGCCGCCCAATGATTTTATGGTCAAAGTAGGCTTCAAGGAGGAATTTGACGCGTATGTGCGTAATGCTGAGCTGGAGGACTGCCTACAAGATAAGTGTCCCCAGTACTATCAATTGACTGATTCCTTTGTGCGAAGGTTTAAATATAACTGTACACGTAATTCTCCCAATGTCCTATTTGATATTTATGATACATCTTATACCATGGACTTAGAGGATTTTACAACTGCTTGCAAACTCCTGCAGTGGGGTAATATTAATGATCCTCACAAATATGAATTTAGAGATTTCCTTGCCAGTATTACGGTGGGAGAATCCAGGGACATAGCACAAGCCACCATAGGGAGCATTCATTTTCCTGCTATACATTATTTCGCTCTCTTCATTGGTAGAAGCATTAACGGTAAAGATGAAGCATGTCATATGTGTGTCCCTGATCTCTCTGTCCTCAAGAGTGCTGTGTTAGGTTATAAAGGTTATAACTTGGGGGCAATAGTTGCACGTAGGTTGCAGAATAATAGTAGAGCCGGAGATTTATTTGGAGGAATTTATGCGACCCGTGTGGCTAACTATCTTGGTATAGCCCCACGAGAGGGGGATACGATGATACCTCCTGTTTATTTAGATTATGACGCTATGGTCAATCATCATTTTCTTAGGAGGAATGAACAATACCTACATTATCAACTGATCTATAACAGATGCAACGTCGTCCATGTTACTCTTCCTGCTCCATTCCTTTTTGATTATCAGGCAAAAGGAAGACATGTTGTTACCAGGGAGGAAGCAGCTGAACACGAGGGGAGAGCGGAGGCGGCTCGCCAGCATTTCGCAGCTCAGGAGGCATTTGCTGCTGCATCTCAGTATGACCCCAGATACAACTACGGATATCAGCTAGGCTACCCTTGGCATTAGACCAACTTAGGCCAAAAGCCTGAGCTCGGGGGAGTACATATTTCTCACCGACTTTACATTCATGTTCACACCCTATATTAGTCGTCGGTGCTCATACTCTTTCATTGTATTATCCATGCTAGTTTAATTTTCTTTTTCTAGTTTTCTTCTTGTGTATTTGATAAACCTTAAGAAAAAACAAAAAAATTAGTTAGTTTAATTTCCATGCTTGTAGTAGAATTAAAATGAAAACCCAAAAAGATTTCTTGTTCTTCTTTTACTTGCTGGGAGCTTTCCCGTGTAAATAGTTTTACTTTATTTTCTTTCCTTTGGGGGTCGAGAAGACCATATTGAAAATGTTTAGTGGCTCTCATATGCATGATTTTTTATTTAATTTAGAGCCCATATTATTTGTCTTGTCTCTTGAGTTGAATGCTTACAGATTCCAGCTTAGTCCAATGCACGTAGCACGTACACTCTTATTATTGTACACATCGTTCAGTCGTGCAAGTGAAAGGCAATAATGACGATATATGATGGACTGATTGAGAAGAGAAAAGCTGGTATGAACTCGACCTCTCTTGTTTTTGTAAATATGATGAGTTCATTGTTCCTGATTCAGCTTATTATGAAGTAAACATATTTGCAATAACATTTAGAGATTATAGTTGCTTGTGCCATGCTTGATTAGCTTTGAGTTATAATGGTTTACCTTGCGTGCCAACATGCTATTAAAATGATTATGATGTGGTATGATGGGATGGTATCCTCCTTTGAATGAATTGAGTGACTCGACTTGGCATATGTTCACACATGTAGTTGAAACAAAATCAACATAGCCTTCATGATATTTATGTTCATGGTGGATTATATCCTACTCATGATTGTATTCGGTGTGAATTAGTTTTAATGCATGTTTATGACTGTTGTCACTCTCTCAGTTGGTTGCTTCCCAGTCTTTTGCTAGCCTTCACCTATACTAAGCGGGAATACTGCTTGTGCATGCAAACTCCTTAAACCCAAAGTTGTTCCATATGAGTCCACCATACCTTCCTATATGCGGTATTTACCTTCCGTTCCAAGTAAATTTGTATGTGCCAAACTCTAAACCTTCAAATGAAATTCTGTTTTGTATGCTCGAGCCGCTCATGTTTCCACTAGGGCTGCCTATATCTTCCATGCTAGGTGGGTTATTCTTAGAGGAGTGGACTCTGCTCCTCATTCACGAGAAAGGGCCGGTAACCGGGATGCCCAGTCCCATGATCCAAAAAAGATCAAACCAAATCAAAATAATTAAACAAAACTCCCCCAGGGCTGTTGTTAGTTGGAGGCACTCGTTGTTTCGAGCAAGCCATTGATTGATGCTTGTTGGTGGTTGGGGGAGTATAAACTTTTACCATTCTACGTGGGAACTGCCTATAATGCATGTAGTATGGAAGATACAACCATCTCATAGTTGTTGCGTTGACAGCGAAAGTATGCCGCTCAAAATGTTATTCTATCTCTATTTTAAAATCGAGCTCTGGCACCTCTACAAATCCCTGCTTCCCTCTGCGAAGGGCCTATCTATTTACTTTTATGTTGAGTCATCACCTTCTTATTAAAAAGCACCCGCTAGAGAGCACACTGTCATTTGCATTCATTACTATTGGTTTATATTGGGTATGACTTGACTGGATCTCTTTTACCATGAATTACAATGTTTAGTCAGTCCTTGGTCTTTAAAGGTGATCTGCATTTATGTTTTGCGGTCTCAGAAAGGGCTAGCGAGATACCATTTTGTTATATCATGTTATGATTGTTTTGAGAAAGTGTTGTCATCCGAGTTTTATCATTATCGCTCGCTAGCTGATTATGCCATTGATATGAGTAATTGTGAGACATGAGTGTTATTGTGAGTATGGTTAGTTTATAATATTGTTGAAACCTGAATGACGGCTTTACATGTTTACAACAACAAGAGCAAATAGAGTTTGTAAAAGTTTTTCTTTATCACTTTCAGTTTATCAACTGAATTGCTTGAGGACAAGCAAAAGTTTAAGCTTGGGGGAGTTGATACGTCTCCAACGTATCTACTTTTCCAAACAATTTTGCCCTTGTTTTGGACTCTAACTTGCATGATTTGAATCAAACTAACCGGATTGACGCTGTTTTCAGTAGAATTACCATGATGTTGTTTCATGTGTAGAAAACAAAAGTTCTCGGAATGACCTGAAAATCCTCGGAGACAAGTTTCAGAAAATATAAAAAATCATCGCAAAAGATGAAGACCAGGGGGCCCACACCCTATCCACGAGGGTGGGGGCGCGCCCTCCCCCCTGGGCGTGCCCCCCTGTCTCGTGGGTGTAGGATCTTGAAGTATGTCTTGAGGGGTGGTGATTAGACTACTTGACCAAATAAAAGGTATGCCTTTTCCCAATTTTAGTCTTTGGCAGATTTTAGCAAACTTAGCACAAGTCAAGCAATCTTAACACAATTCAAGCAAGCATGCAAAGAGTATATGAGCAGCGGAAAATAAAGCATGCAACTTGCAAGAATGTAAAGTGACGGGTTTGGAGATTTCAAACGCAATTTGGAGACACGGTGATTTTTGAGCCGTGGTTCTGATAGGTGGTGCTATCATACATCCATGTTGATGGAGACTTCAAACCACGAATGGTAACGGCTGCGCGAGTCCACGGAGGGCTCCACCCAAGAAGGGTCCACGAAGAAGCAACCTTGTCTATCCCACCATGGCCGTCGCCCACAAAGGACTTGCCTCACTAGCGGTAGATCTTCATGAAGTAGGCGATCTCCTTTCCCTTACAAACTCCTTGGTTCAACTCCACAATCTTGTCGGAGGCTCACCACTCTCCAAGAAGTAACAAATGGTGTGTTGACGATGAACTCCTTGCTCTTGTGCTTCAAATTATAGTCTCCCCAACACTCAACTCTCTCTCACAGGATTTGGATTTGGTGGAAAGAAGATTTGAGTGGAAAGCAACTTGGGGAAGGCTAGAGATAAAGATTCATATGGTAGGAATGGAATATCTTGGTCTCAACACACGAGTAGGTGGTTCTCTCTCAGAAATGGTAAGTTGTAAGTGTAGGTTTGTTCTGATGGCTCTCTCCACGAATGAATAGGAGGTGGAGGGGTATATATAGCCTCCAGACAAAATCTAACCGTTACACACAATTTACCAATCTCGGTGGGACCGAATCAACAAACTCGGTCTGACTGATTCAATAAACATAGTGACCGTTAGGGTTTTCGGTGGGACCGACATGCAACTCGGTAGGACCGATATGGTTAGGGTTAGGGCATAACGTAATCTCGGTGAGACCGATTACACAAACTCGGTGAGACCGATTTTGTTAATAAGCTAACCAGAGAGTTGGTCAGGTAAACTCGGTGGGACCGGTTCCCTCTTTTCGGTGAGACCGGAATGTTACGAAAGGGAAACAGAGAGTTTACATTGCAATCTCGGTGGGACCGATTGCTCATTTCGGTGAGATTGAAATGTTACAAAGGGAAACAGAGAGATTTCAATCCCATCTCGGTGAGACCGAGATCCCTATCGGTGAGGCTGATTTGCCTAGGGTTTGTGGCAGTGGCTATGACATCTGAACTCGGTAGCGCCGGATAGAAAGAATCAGTGTGGCCGAGTTGGACTTTAGGTTTAGGTCAAATGTGGATGTGGGAAAGTAGTTGAGGGTTTTGGAGCATATCACTAAGCATTATGAAGCAAGAAACTCATTAAGCAACACCTCATCCCTCCTTGATAGTATTGGCTTTTCCTATAGACTCAACGTGATCTTGGATCACTAAAATATAAAATGTAGAGTCTTGAGCTTGAAGGTTGAGCCAATCCTTTTATACTTAGTATTTTGAGGGATCCACTTTTCTCATCCATGCCATGTCATTCATTAAGCTTTCCTGAAATATTTGTCTTGAAATAGTATTAGCTCAATGAGCTCTATGTTGTTAGGAATTACCAAAACCACCTAGGGATAGTTGCACTCTCAATCTCCCCCTTTTTGGTAATTGATGACAACGTATAGATCAAAGCTTCGACAAATGATAATAAGATTGAAAATCATCGTCGCTTCGAGAAGTATGCGAAATGTGAGAGCTCCCCCTAAATTTGTGCATAGTTTAAGATTTGCTTTGGACTGCAAATGCACATAGAGTTAGGTTCATGAGTTACTCTCCCATGTCACATACATCTTGGTGCAGCGCTCAAAATGATAATATTCAAAGTACATGCACTCATCACCAAGCAAAGTGAATGATCGTATAGAGATAAAAAGGATAATGTCATCCAACAAGCATTAATGTAGCATATGATCAAACACATGATCATCATTGTGTCACACAGGCAATAAAGTATCTCAAGCAAGCGAAAGCAAATAAAGTTCAACCACAAAGACAAGAGAGAACAAAAGCAAACTCTCTCTCTCTCTCGAAGCCTATGATCTATACATTTTTCTCCCCGTTTGGCAACAAGTTACCAAAAAATTCCTAGAAAATGCATAGTACTATGTCGTCTCTCAGGCTTGGTCTTGATGTGGTGGTGTAGATATGACTCCAAGGACGAAGGCATCTGTTGACGAAGTTGGAGCTGGTGGAGTAGATGCTGTAGCAGGTGCAGATGATGTTGCTCTTGTGTCTGTCACAGGCATAGCAGCTGATCTCTGAGCTTTAGGCACTCTAGCAAATGCCTTAGTGGTTGTCTTGCCTTTACTCTCCTACATATCATCTTGGAGTTGCTCAACAACAGACTGGATCTCAGTTACTTTCACATCCAAGTCATAGAACTTCTGCTCCATGATCCTCTCCAGGCTCTGCTGGTTTTGAGTCAGGGTGGCCAACCCTTTCTCAATCCTTAGTGTGGATGCTATCAAGTAACCAAGCTGGTCTTGTTTGCTCTTCAGGAAGTACTCAGATGCCTCATCAATTGTTGGCATCTTAGCAGCCTTCTCAGTCCTTGCCTTCTCCTTCTTTGCTTGTGCTTGCACCGAAGATGGTTCATTTTCATCCATAACCACTTGGTTGTCCTCAAAGTCTGGATAGATAGGCATGTGTTCCTTGTCCAACAAGTAAGTGCCAGTGCCCATCTTGGAGTTAATCAGCTCCTGGATCTGTGGGGCATACCCACAACTTCTCTTCTGGTCTGCTGTTGTCCTCTTGATTGTTTCAACAATGAGGCTCATGACCTTGAACTTTTAAGGCACATCAAACAAGTGTAGCAGATTAATAGCATGGCCTCTGATCATTTTATGATCACCTGACTTGGGCAGGAGAGTGTGCTTGAGGATCCAGTTGATGGTTGGCAGTCCTGACAGAAGGAAATGGACAGATCCAAACTTGTGAGTTTCAACAGCATCATCTGGGATCTCCTTGTACATGTGTGCCATGGTGTTGTGATCCATTTTCTTCTTGGCATAGACATCCAAGTCACCTTCTTTCTCCTTTGGTTCATTTATCAGATTTGCCCATTCTTCAATTGTATACTGGTACCTTGTACCTTCAGACATCCAAACTATTCTGCCATCTGGATAGAAGTGTGTTGTGGAGTAGAATTGCATTATGAGCTCATCATTCCACTTTGTGAGCTTCTGCCCAACAAAGTCACCCACTCCCCAACTCTTGAAACTGTCAAACACTACCGGGTAGTGTTCCTCATTCTCCTTGATGTATTTCCAATTTACCCATCTCATATCACAGACTATTGGTTTCTTGTCCAGCAGCACAGTCTCATAGAAGTCATGTTGTTCCTTTGTATGGAACCTATAGTCTATAGTAGTTCTCCCCTGACTGCATAAGGATCAGTCAACCTCCACTGTCTGAGTCTTGCATCCTTTCTCAGCTTCATGTTCTCAGCAACAGGATGAGCATCGTTATGATCTAGAATTTTTGGCTTCAGCTTCCTCAGAACATGCTCTTCATCTTCTTCTTCTGCAACAGCTTGAGGCACTGGGGCCTTGTTATTTTCAGCAGCTGGGATGTTCATGGTATTCCTCTTTGGTGCAGTCTTAGGCTTGGAAACAGCCTTAGGTGCTTCTTTGGGCTTTGATGAAGCAGCCCCTAACCTGATGACATCACCCATGAGCTTCTGAGCTTTGGGAGCTGGAGCACCAGCCTCTTCTTCTTCCTCTTCCATCATGGAAGGCTTCCCAACAACCCTGGCCATGGTCTTCTTGACCCTTTCCTTCCTCTTCTTTTCAACCACTTCTGGCTCCTTGTGTTCTGATCTCTCAGTTTCCTGAGTTGAGGCTCTGACTTTCAGCATAGGAGTCCTCTTGGCAGGGACTTTCCAATTCAGACCTGGCTTGTTGGCTGCAGCAGTGCCATACTCCTTTTTGAGCACTTTCCTAGTGGTGGCTTCATCCTCCTCTGCCACATAGTCTTCATCCTCAGAGTCTGAGGTTTTCTTCTTCTTGCTCCTCGTGGCAGCTTTGGGTAAGTTTCTTGGGGTGCTCCTGCTGCCCTCATCTGAGGAACTAGAGGGACTAGTGCCCTCACTCATAGGAACCTGCTCCTCTTCCCCGTTCTGGCTGTCACTTTGATCAGACATGTTGCAAACACTGACTGCTGATCATGTGAATAGATGTAGATGAGATAGAGAGGATAAGAATCACAAAATACAGAGGTTTTTGCAAAAGATTAAGTTAAAAACTTAGTTTTAGTTTTCCACAAAAAGCATTTCGGATCAACCGATTTGTGAACTCGGTGATACCGAAGCAGCTTTAGGAACCTAAACTAGTGAACTCGGTCAGACCGAGTCACAGTTTGGTGGCACCGAGACTGCTAGGGTTTCACAAAGTTCTGAACTCGGTCACAACGATTTGCAATTGTCGGTCAGACCAAGAATCACAAGTTCAATGGCCTTGGCCAAATCGGTGGAACCGATTCCAACAACTCGGTGGGTCCGAGATGGTTTCGGCGGAAACCTAACCCTAAATTTTCAATCCAAACCTAATCTACGGATAGTTTTGACTAGATGAGATGGTTTCAATCGTGGCAAGATTCATGACAAACACAATGTGCTAGGAATCAGACAGGATAGCAGAGTGATCAAGTCCATACCCTAGCTCGGTGATGGACTCGCTACAGCGACAACGGCAGTGGAGATTCCCATTGACGGCGGCGGAGACCAGCGGCAGGAGGCGGTTGGCAATGAGGAGAACGATCCTGAGACCCTGGAGGCAGAGCGGGCTGAGCGCGGGCGAAAACTGTTCGGAGAAATTTCCAAAAAAATTGCCCTTGGGTATATATAACCCGACCCTGTCGGTGTGACCGAATGGAACAACTCGGTGGCACCGAGATGCATTACTGCAAGTAGTTACTGCAACTCGGTGAGACCGAAATGTTCAAATTAGTTGCACCAAGATTGAAAACCTAGATCGACTTAGTGATCTCGGTATGACCGAAATGGAAGAATCGGTCAGACCGAAACGCACAAATAAGTTTTGGAAGTTTAAGTCTATGACAAATCGGGGACTCCAAGTGATCCTCACACAGAGTGGTTCAAATCTGACTTGATCAAATTTTGTGATGTAGCAAGAATAGAGTTTGAGACAAGAAAATCATAGATAGCTAGAGAAGGTTCTTAGGCATTCTTGTCCATCCACTTGGCCAAAAGAAAAAGAAGCCAAACAAGCAAAACTACAAGTGGATGTCCTCAAATGAGTAAAATATGCAATCAGCATGCTCACACAATAAAATGACAAATGAAATATGTGGCAAAGCATGCACAACCAATTCTAGGATCTATCAAGCAATTGGCGATGACTAGGTCATCTATATATGAGTATATTGACTTAGGAGTCAAATGAGAACATTTGATCATAGGTCATACTCATCGTTAAAGCTCAAGTGGGGTTACCACTTTTACATAATGCATCAATGTGTTCACACCATTAGAGTTGCTTTAGCTCAATTCTTAGAGTAAAGCTCCCCCTAGATGTGAGATCCCCCCTATAGAGGGATGAACTAACCTTGGGTTTTGTCGATGATGACTTCATGTAGGTGTTAAAGATGTGGACGCTCAATGTTGATGTAAATCATTTGGAGCAATCCTTTGGAGTGAGTTGCACTTTTAATACCTACACGGGTTAGTCCCACAAGGAACAAACAAGGATATCCATAGACATAGAGTGATGCACACACAAGATGATGTCTATGAAAGCATTAGGTTACCTTGTCCCTTGTCTTACCAACAAGAGGCTTTATGACTCCTTGAACTAGTGCAAGATGTGAAAGTTGATTGCACTTGTCCTTGCCAAAATGATATGAGTGAAGAATGTTGGCGGAGTCACCCTCAAGAACTCTCTAGTTCTTCTTCTTCGGGATCCACACCATGTTGATGGGAATCCTTGGAGTTGTAGTTGTACTTGTTGAAGTAGAGCCTGACGTAGTCTTGGGAATCCACTTGACCAAGGCCTTGGGAGCTTCTTCAAATGCATCAATGTCCTCTTGAAGCTCATCCTTGACTTTTTGCTTGTGGTCTTGTGGTGGAAGATCATCTTGAGCTTGTGTCCCTTTGAAGGAAGTAGGATCATACCTCTCTTGTTGAGGAACAAACTTCGTCTTGGGGTATTGATCTTCTTCCCACTCAACTCCATTGGCATTTAACAACTTCCTCGAATTGCTTACTCCCGCAAGGCTCTTGTAAACACCTTTCTCTATGATTCCCTTCAATAAGCTATTTTCTTGCTCAAGTGTAACTTGGCTAAGAGAATCATTAGTGGAATCAAGAGAACTACTAGAAGCAACAATATTGGATTTAGCATGATGATTGTTACTACTAGAGTAAGAATCCTTCTTGTTTTTGTTACTAGACTTGACTTGAGGCATGTAAGTAGATAAGAGTAAACGATTGGCAATGTAAGAAGAACTTTTCTTGCAAAGATCATCATTGATTGCCTTTAAGAACTCATGCTCTTGCTCAAGGTTGAGCTTTTCAAAGCGTAACTTCTCATGAGTCCTTAAAAGTTCTCAATGATCCCCTAAGATAGTTTCATGAGCTAACTTGAGAGTGTTTAGTTCTTTAGTTAGGGGCTCAATCTTCTCCTTATCATCATCATTTGTTTTATCTTGATTAGCATGATTAATTGACGTTTCATCATAGTATTCATCACTAGAGTTGTCAATAAGTAAATCATCATCACCTAGAAAGTCATCTTCATCACTATTGAAATCAACATACTCGGGATGTGTTACCTTTCAGCCTTTAGCCATGAAGCATCTTCCAAGTCCTTCATTTGGTGAATCAAATATGTCCTAGGAGTTGGTTGACACAAGTGCTAGATCGGCAACACCTTCATGTTGAGTATGTTCGGAGTCGGAGTGATAGCTTCTTTCGGAGTGATGTTCAGAGTCAGAACCGGATACCCATTCACCAACATGAGCTTGATGTCTTCGTTTTGTGTAGCTCCTTGATGATTTGTCCTTCCTTTCTGAATCCTTGCTTCTCTGGGATGTTCTTCGTTCATAACGATCATCTCTACTCCTTCTCTCTCTTGGCGGTGATTCTTCTCTTCTACTTCTCCTCTTAGGTGAATCTTCTCTTCTTTTGTATGGATCCGTACACTCATTGGAGTAGTGTCCGGGTCTTCCACAGTTGTAGCAATTTCGCTCTCGACTGGAAGATCTTTTGTCATTGTAGAACCTTGACTTGGAACTTCTTTCCTTGCTTCTACTCTTGTAGAATTTGTTGAAGTTCTTCACCATTAGCCTCAATTCTTCATTGATGGTTTGTTTCTCACTTCATGATGTGGGAGCTTCACATGAGGCTTTGTAAGCAGGACTTGACTTGTTGTGCAGCTCCTCCTTATCCTTGAGTGACATCTCATGAGCAACAATTCTTCCGATGACCTCCGTTGGCTTGAGATTCTTGTAGTTGGGCATCATTTGGATCAATGTGCACAAGGTATCATATTTTCCATCCAAGGCTCTTAGGGTCATCTCTTCACTTCCTAAGCCGGCAATCTCATTTGTGATGAGAGCAAGCCTAGAGTACATTTCAGTGACGCCTTTAGCATCCTTCATCTTGAACTTGTCAAGTTTACTTTGAAGCACATCCAATTTGGATTCCTTGACGGAGTCGGTACCTTCGTGCATATCAATCAAAGTGTCCCAAATTTCCTTTGCATTCTCAAGGCGGCTGATTTTTTTAAATTCTTCAGGGCACAATCCGTTGAAGAGGATATCACAAGCTTGAGCGTTGTATTGCAGCATCTTCAACTCTTCTGTGCTAGCTTCACGGTTTGGTTCTCTCCCATCAAAGAATTCACCTTGCAAGCCAATACACACAATAGCCCAAACGGCGGGGTTATGTCCGAGAATATGCATTTTCATTTTATGCTTCCAACTAGCAAAATTAGTACCATCAAAGTAAGGACCTCTACGGTGGTAGTTTCCCTCGCTAGAGGCCATACTCTCCTAGGTTGTGAAACCAAGGCTATGACCACCAAAAGCTATGTAAATCAAAGCAAATGGAGACCAAAGCTCTGATACCTCTTGTAGGATCTTGAAGTATGTCTAGAGGGGGGTGATTAGACTACTTGACCAAATAAAAGGTATGCCTTTTCCCAATTTTAGTCTTTGGCAGATTTTAGGAAACTTAGCACAAGTCAAGCAATCTTAACACAATTCAAGCAAGCATGCAAAGAGTATATGAGCAGTGGAAAATAAATCATGCAACTTGCAAGAATGTAAAGGGAAGGGTTTGGAGATATCTAACGCAATTTGGAGACACGGTGATTTTTGAGCCGTGGTTCCGATAGGTGGTGCTATCGTGCATCCACGTTGATGGAGACTTGAACCCACGAAGGGTAACGGTTGCGCGAGTCCACGGAGGGCTCCACCCAAGAAGGGTCCACGAAGAAGCAACCTTGTCTATCCCACCATGGTCGTCGCCCACGAAGGACTTGCCTCACTAGCGGTAGATCTTCACAAAGTAGGTGATCTCCTTGCCCTTACAAACTCCTTGGTTCAACTCCACAATCTTGTCGGAGGCTCCCAAGTGACACCTAGCCAATCTAGGAGACACCACTCTCCAAGAGGTAACAAATGGTGTGTTGATCATGAACTCCTTGCTCTTGTGCTTCAAATGATAGTATCGCCAACACTCAACTCTCTCTCACGGGATTTGGATTTGGTGGAAAGAAGATTTGAGTGGAAAGCAACTTGGGGAAGGCTAGAGATCAAGATTCATATGGTAGGAATGGAATATCTTGGTCTCAACACATGAGTAGGTGGTTTTCTCTCAGAAATGGTATGTTGGAAGTGGAGGTTTGTTCTGATGGCTCTCTCCATGAATGAAGAGGAGGTTGAGGGGTATATATAGCCTACACACAAAATCTAACCATTACAACAATTTACCAATCTCGGTGGGACCGAATCAACAAACTCGGTCTGACCGATTCAGTAAACCTAGTGACCGTTAGAGTTTTCGGTGGGACCGACATGCAACTCGGTAGGACCGATATGGTTAGGGTTAGGGCATAACGTAATCTTGGTCAGACCGATTACACAAACTCGGTGAGACCGATTTTGGTAATAAGCTAACCAGAGAGTTGGTTAGGTAAACTCGGTGGGACCGATTTGCTCTTTTCGGTGAGACCGAAATGTTACGAAAGGGAAACAGAGAGTTTACATTGCAATCTCGATGGGACCGATCGCTCATTTAGGTGAGATCGAAATGTTATGAAGGGAAACAGAGAGATTTCAATCCCATCTCGGTGAGACCGAGATCCCTATCGGTGAGACCGATTTGCCTACGGTTTATGGTAGTGGCTATTACATCTGAACTCGGTAGCGCCGAATAGAAAGAATCGGTGTGGCCGAGTTGGACTTTAGGTTGAGGTCAAATGTGGATGTGGGAAAGTAGTTGAGGGTTTTGGAGCATATCACTAAGCACTATGAAGCAAGAAACTCATTAAGCAACACCTCATCCCTCCTTGATAGCATTGGCTTTCCTATAGACTCAATGTGATCTTGGATCACTAAAATATAAAATGTAGATTCTTGAGCTTGAAGCTTGAGCCAATCCTTTTATCCTTAGTATTTTGTGGGATCCACTTTTCTCATCCATGCCATGCCATTCATTGAGCTTTCCTAAAATATTTGTCTTGAAATAGTATTAGCTCAATGAGCTATATGTTGTTAGGAATTATCAAAACCACCTAGGGATAGTTGCACTTTCAGTGGGCCCCCTGAGGCTCCACCGACCTCAACTCCAACTCCATATATTCTGTCTCGCAAAGAAAAAAATCAGAGAGAAAGTTTCATCGCGTTTTACGATACGGAGCCGCCGCCAAGCCCTAATCTCTCTCGGGAGGGCTGATCTGGAGTCCGTTCGGGGCTCCGGAGAGGGGGATTCATCGCCGTCGTCATCATCAACCATCCTCCGTCACCAAGTTCATGATGCTCACCGCCGTGCGTGAGTAATTCCATCGTAGGCTTGCTGGATGGTGATGGGTTGGATGATATTTATCATGTAATCAAATTAGTTTTGTTAGGGTTTGATTCCTAGTATCCACTATGTTCTGAGATTGATGTTGCTATGACTTTGCTATGCTTAATGCTTGTCACTAGGGCCCGAGTGCCATGATTTCATATATGAACCTATTATGTTTTCATCAATATATGTGTGTTCTTGATCTTATCTTGCAAGTCCATAGTCACCTATTATGTGTTATGATCCGACAACCCCAAAGTGACAATAATCGGGATACTTCTCGGTGATGACCGTAGTTTGAGGAGTTCATGTATTGACCATGTGTTAATGCTTTGGTTCAGTTCTCTATTAAAAGGAGGCCTTAATATCCCTTAGTTTTTACTAGGACCCCGCTGCCACGGGAGGGTAGGACAAAAGATGTCATGCAAGTTCTTTTCCATAAGCATGTATGACTATATTTGGAATACATGCCTACATTACATTGATGAATTGGAGCTAGTTCTGTGTCACCCTACGTTATAGCTATTACATGAGGAATCACATCCGACATAATTATCCATCACTAATCCATTGCCTATGAGCTTTTCATATATTGTGCTTCGGTTATTTACTTTTCCGTTGCTACTGTTACAATCACTACAAAACACCAAAAATATTGCTATTACTATCTTTACCTTTTACCACCGTTACCATTACTATCATATTACTTTGCTACTAAATACCTTGTTGCAGATACTAAGTTATCTAGGTGTGGTTGAATTGACAACTCAACTGCTAATACTCAAGAATATTCTATGGCTCCCCTTGTATCAAATCAATAAATTTGGGTTGAATACTCTACCCTCTAAATCTGTTGCGATCCCCTAGACTTGTGGGTCATCAATGGGTGGAGGTGATGGCTTTGGAAGCGGCGACGCTGGTGGTCGTGGCCTGGTGGGAACAAAGGCTTTGGCGCCGGTGACACCGCCGGCGAACGTGGAGTGGGTGGCTTTAGAACCAGTGACGTTGCAGGTGCAGCTGGAGATGACGACATTGGTGTGCCTGCGTCAGTGCACATGAAGACGGTGGCTTCAGCATAGGCGATGCTGAAGGGCTAGGTGTCTGCTTCGACGGTGGTGACGCTGCGGGGGGAGACGATGGCTTGGGCGCCGACACGGCTAGAGACGATGGCCTTGGAGCCGGCCACGGCACGGTGGGAAGAGATGGTGCTGGCTTGGGTGCCCGCGCCGGAGACTGCAACTACGTGAAGGCGACCGCGAGCAACTAAGACAGGAGCAACGCCGAGCGAACGACCCTGATCCATCACGGAGTCACCACAGAAGCTGGTGAGCTAGCTCACCGCGAGTACACACGAATTTATCACCGATCGGCGGCTGAAGCGGTGGCGGTGGGAACCAGCTAAGCTAGCAGGGCAGAGAAGGTGCGCTAGCCGCAAGGTAACAATGCTCCTGACTCCGAAAGAGAATCTATTGTGAAATGCCCAAAATGAGTAGCGCCTTGCCATTGTTTTTGGCGTAGAGCACGGGGCGGCGGTGCAACGGCTGGAGTAAATTGCACAAAACCACCACTTTGAAGGCTAGGTTTGTAGAAAACACTATGTTACATTTCTTTTGCAAAAAACACCGTGTCTATCGGAATCATTTTGCAAAACCCACTGATCGGCAGATTAGAGCGCTTTTAGTACGTTTATGATACATGGGTCCAGATTTTGCTGACATGGCATAACGACTCGGCCGAGAGGGCGTTAGATCAAGGATTTGACTAGATTTACAAACCAGTCCCTACAATTTTACATGGAAACGCCTCAATCAAAATCAGAAAAGCAATCAGCTCCATGGGCTACCAAGCATGACGAGAGCAGAACAACCGATTCGATTCGATTCAGCTGCATCCACAGCGTCTCCATGCAACCCAACCCGGCCAACATGTACGCCTGCTGCCTTCGGGCGCGCGTCGACATCACCGAGGGCGTCCCGTGCAACACCGCCGTCAGCTACTTCCCCGACTGCTTCTCCTACCTCCAACCGCCCTCCTCCTGGCTCCGCGCTGACCAAGAGTCCCCCAAGCTCCTGCAGATCCTCCTGTGCCGCCTCAAGCACTCGCTTGCCCACCTCTGGATCTCGCTCTCCGGCGCCGAGTTTGTCTTCTCCGAGCCCCACTCCAAGTGTCTCCGCCTCAAGCTCCACCTCCGCGCGAGGTCCTTAACGGCATCGTTCTCGAGCAGACCCACCCCGTCGAGTTCGTCATCCACGATCGCCTCTGCGACTCATGCGCCCTTGTCCAGGTCCGCCAGCATGTTCCACATCACCGCACCTTCCTCGCAGCTCCTCTTCAAGCATAGTCAGGCGGCACTCGCCTTCCTCGTCGCCTCGGCTCCCGGGGGCCTCAACTTATTCTTCAACTTGCGCTCACACGCCGCCTGCCTTGTCGTCTTCTTGGTACAACCGAGCTTGGGTTCCACCATGAGAAACGGGATCGAGAAAGGGAGTAATTTCATGTGAGAGAAAGGTAGGAACCGGAGAAGAAGATCCAGCTAACAAGTGGGCCCCATCTCTAGCATGACGCCGTCTTGGCCAAGCCGTTATGGCATGTCATCAAAATCTAGACCCACCTGTCATAAACGTATTTAAAGCGCTCTAATCCACCGACTAGTGGTTTTTGCAAAATAATCACGGTAGACATGGTGTTTTTTGCAACAAAAATGTAACGTAGTGTTTTTTGCAAACCTAGCCTTCAAAGTGGTGGTTTCATGCAATTTACTCTAGTGGTTGTGTAGTGTCTACTCTGGACTTGTATCCTCGTTCTTGTATCTAGCTGCGACAAAGGCTTTCCCGGCCAACGCTACACGCGTACACTGTGTACACCAGCTTGCGACACGCCACATAAGGCCATGTTCTGGTGTCCGCTTAATCCCGTCTCGCCGTACTACTACTACAAAGACATCATCTACTTGCATGACGATCTCCACCGGGATAGGTTTTGGTGCAAGGACTTGTAGATGGATGGATAGAACTGATGGCTTGGTGTGTCAGCATTTTATTACCACTCCGCCGGCCAACCACTACCTCCACCAGGACAGCTTTTCTTGCCCGGGCCTGTGCATTTGGGGCGTGTTTGGTTGCCGTTGTGAACTGTTCTTGCATAATGTACACTTCTCAACCCAGCCTAGTTGAGCAAAATCAGGCCCTACGCCATCTGCAAGTTGTTTCGCTACCTGCATCTAGTGTCCCTGCATTCGGTAATACGCAAGTGCACTTTGTTTGGTTGCCTGCATTGGCCCAAGCGGCACATGAACACAACATTTGGTTGCATACGACGTACATGTTGTGCTTACCTTGTACCCTAGTTGGTGAGCTTACCCACAATTATCACACCTAGCACACCAATGCCACAACACAGCAATGGCGATGAACTGGCGAAGATGATGAAGTTCGTCAGCTTCAGCCCAAACTGATGATCCACCTTGACACCTCCAACCTTGCCACTATCAATGTTGCTGCCTCCATGCTTTCGCACCCAGTCAGAGTAAGCTTGTTCTGCTGCCTGCCTAGTCTTGAACCCTCTATGGCTGATGTTACTATACGATAACACTTGTGCACTGGCTTCTTCCCGTGAACAATAAACCCCTGGAGCCTTACCGATGAACACGGCATACCACTTGCCCTAGCAATGCACAAGAGCAAGAGTTGAAGCAGCAAATGAATGGAGCACACAAGTAGCAAGCAAGGTAGCACACAAACAACAATGAAGCAGAAGAGACGAAGTAAAGCATGCATGATCATACGGCATAGCAAGTTCAACCTAGCACTACCTTGGTGTTAACCTACCACCACATCCAAAAGAGGGCGTCGTCCTACCACCGCAAGTTCACCATCAGCGTGAGGGGTTAGTATATACCACCTCACCAAAATATACAGACCATCAAATTGTTTTTAAGCCCTAGCTACACAGAATGTATGTCATCATCGTCATCGTCGTCGTCGTCGCCACCGCCATCGCCGTCGAGGATCATGCACGCTCATAGGCAGCACTACTCTAGTAGTAGTGCTTGCCCAGCCAGCTCCTGAGCCACAACACCCTGTGAGCGTCTGCCATGGCAACGAACCCAACACCCTGGGCCTTGTTGTCAAGCAGGTGGCTGAGAGCTGCCATGAGAGCCTCGTCACTCAAGCCACCCTAGGTCATGACAAGGTCATAGAGGTCAGGGTGGACATCGAGGGGCTTGCACTTCGATGGCTGTTGCCACCTCCTTCACCGCCTCAGTCATGCTGCAGAAGACATTGTTCTCCTCCTCCATCAGGCCTCCTCTCTTCCTCTTCCTATCATGGATGAGTCAAATGGCTTGTCGAAGGGATTCATGAAGGGCTTGTCAGGGCCATCAAGGACCTCTACGTCCGGGGTCCCAGGGAACTCTGGCATGGGAGAACCAAGAGGCTCCTCTGAGCCCATGGCATGCTTCCCAGTTGCCTGCCTGAAGGAGAAGATGTGCTGCATATGGCTGTAGTTCTGTATGGGTGTGTTGAAGAACGCAGCGTCCCTTGGGTGGTCCTAAGAATGAAACACAAGTGTTGTTAGTTGCGATTAGGAGTAGGCAATGGTGGACAGTATGAAAAGGAAGAGGGCTGCGAGCTAACCGCGACATGGCCGGCGTAGTGCTCTGCCTCCAGAACTATGGAGCAAGTGTCATCATACCATGAGGCGCTGCAAAGGTCTCTCAGCTTGGACACTTGGATCCATCAACCTCTTCACTTCCTTAGGTGGTTGTACACCTAGGTGGCAGACACCTCCTGCCCACAAAACTCGAACACCTGCTTCGCAATGGTGTTCAAGTGCACCTCCTTGAAGCCCTTGTCAGTCCTAACTCCATTTCGCGGGAAACTAAGGCCACCTATGGGACCAGGATGGCCCCTTGCTGGTTCGGCAGGGGGGAGTCGCATTGCACAAAGAGCAGACCAATGCAAGGCAGCGCGGCAGGGGATTACACAAGCAGTTTTACCCAGGTTTGGGCTGCCGTGAGGCGTAAAGCCCTACTCCTTCTTTGGTGGATTGATTGGGGAAAGGTGGCGGTGGTGCATAGTACACTTGCCCGGCAGGGTCGCTTCGGGGCAATGGTCACTACGCGCGTACGGGGGTGTGTGATATAAGTTTTCCCAACCCCTATCATCGTTGCCATGGGCCTCCTTTTATAGCTCAAGGGGTTACCACAGTGGAAAATAGGTCATTAGACACTGATATGATAGCAAACAATGCTATCATACCTAACTCTGTAGGCTGACAGTGTGCATTTAATGCACCGCTTAGTGTCACATCGTTGGTCGCCTCACAAGGCTTACTGGGCTAATTCGCTAGCTCCATGCCTGCTCGCTTGACACGTCTCTGGACGGGTGTCATTTGTGGGTTCATTTGGTAGAAAGTGTCCTCCATTTGGCGAATGGTTGCCACTTAATCATCCTGTGTCTTGACACCACACTGATCCATGACCTGGGTTGTGATGGAGCAGTCGGTGGGGTGATCTGGTGTCCGCAAATCCCGGTAGGCCCTGTCGAGACGCCTTGGTCCTTCTCTTATGGGGGTGGCCTCACCCCTTGCTGGGCTCGCCTTCCCTGCAAGGGAGGCCTCTATTTCCACGATACCTTGCTCCTTGTCTTGGTCTTGGTTCCTTCTGCTCTGTCTCTAGCTCTTCGAGTCTTTTGGTCTCTGGTTCTGGTGCTCCACTCTTGATCTTGTGCCTGTGCACAGTCAGGTCAACAGGCCCTGGGTCTGTTGCACCGATAGAAGCCCCCGGGCCTGCCCCAAACACGCTGTCAAGCGTCTTCGGGGTAGGGCCTAACAAGTGTACAGGCAGCGCTGTTGACGAAGTTGGTCACTTGAGATCTCCTTTGCTTCTTCATTAGTCTTGATTTTGGGCCAGTTTTTTGTTTTCCTGCGCGTCGAGAAAGGCCAATGGTGGTGGGACCGCTCAAGTAATGGCACGTGAATGAGTTTAACGCACGGGATAGAAACTGCCATTTACTCTTCCCACCGTGCCCTTATCCTTAGCCACGTATGCCGCATGCATCTCGCGGGGTAGGTAACGGAGGCGCATGGCCTGGGAGAGTGTGATGGCGAGGGCCCAGCTCCCTCGAACTAGTGGAGAAGGGCGGTGGTCGCTCGCCGTGGATCCAGCCCTAGCCCCTCTCATCTTCCTATAAAAGGGAGAGCGGGGGTGGAATAGAGGCATCCAACAACATCTACTTCTTCTTCTGTCTCGCTTCACCTTGAGTATCTTGGAAAGAGGAGCCTGGGGCTGGCCCCCAGGTTTCAGCTTCAAATCCCTTGCGGCCGTGAAGATGCTCGGGTGGCGCGGCGGTAACGCCGGAGGTGGCGACTCCGGTGTATTTGTCGTCGCGCCGCCCGTAGCCTTGATTTCGTAGGGAGGGGATGTGAACAGCACCATGCCGCGGCCCGTGATAGGCGCGGTGCGTGGTAGCCGGTTGCTCTTTGTTCTTCGTCCCTGCATGATGCGCAAGAGGAGCTTTGGAAGAGGCCTCCCGTCGGTGGGGGCAGGTCCCGCTCCTCCAGGCATATCCCTCTGTCTGCGTAGGAGGGCTTCTTGTCTTCATACATGTCTTCGGGATGTGCGGTGATTTCCGACGTTACGGCCACTGGGGACGACCATGCTCTCTTTGCAGGGAGCCAGAGAGCATGGTGCTCGGTGTAGCTGATGATCCGGGCTCTCCGGGTGGTAGTAATGTGGATGACGCGGCAACCCACGACACGTCAAGAATGGGGGTGACCGTTCTGACGAATCGTGTTTGACAGTGACTCTGTGTCCTTCCACCCGAGCCGGCAGCGTCACCATCCGCGTCCTCTGGGTCCTTCTTCCGTGCTGGGGAATGACGCCGTCCTGATCCTGCGGAGGTGCCGGACTCAAGCCGCGCCTGCTTGCTGCCTCTTCGGCCTCGTCCTGTAAGAGATGGGCAAGGGCAAAAGCATCGCGGGGCGCTTATCTTTTTTCAATCTTAAATCTGTAGGCACTTGCCAAATTTTAATTCATATAATGTAATCCCTCAAGTCCATGTATGTGTTCTGTAATGCTTGTACTTGTATCAGCATATTAATGAAAAAGATAAACCTTGTCGGGAACTCGTGCATGTATATGTCCATGAAGAGGTGAGATGCCTCTTTAGTGTAAATAAATGAGTTTGCCCCGGCAGGCTATCCTGCCGACCTTCTTTTTGTATGCCGGAGAACCTTATCTGCTGGGTTACAGATAGAAGGACCAGCCCCCTGCCAACTTCCCTTTACCAAAGGCAACTACAACCATTCTGACTGAAGCGGCATTTAGGCCAGGAATGAGAGCACCTAAGTCTAAAAGGAGTGGCGAGGTTTTCTAATGCCTAAGTTATAGCTTACAGAACACGAATGAACAAGAGGTAGAACTTATCTATTTGGCTTGCCGGGATCGCAGTGCCGGGCAATCTTCTCATCCTTTCGTCGAAGCCAAGCCCATGGTGAGAACCTATAACTTCATGAAGATGAGAATGAATGCAAGATGCAATCCTATCTATATGCATATGCAGATGCTCATGAAATGCTTATGCAGTAATCTGAAATGCTCATGCATGCGTGCAACCTGGGTTGGGGCCCCTCTATAGCGCTTCTTTATTCTCGCACGGGGTCATCGCCCCGGCTTTGTACAAGAGGTTACATGAAACTGAGGCAAGGCCTGTACAAATGGGTGGCTGCCAGGCTTTCCCGGCAGCCTTGCACCTTACGGGTAGAACTTGTGGAGATGCTCAATATTCCATGAGTTTTGCAATAGAGTGCCATCTCTGGTCTCCAGACGGACTGCGCCGGGTCTGGTGACTCGTACTACCCAGTAAGGGCCTTCCCACTTTAGTGACAACTTGTGTGTACCCTTGGCGGACTGAACGCGCCTATAGACAATGTCACCTTCCTCAAAACTCCGGGCGTGAACCCTGTGGCTATGATAGCGACACAGGGCTTGCTGAGCATGCAGCAGGCGCAGTAGCCCGGAGACGGTTCTCCTCGAGTAGCACAGTGTCATCACGCCGGTGCTGATCTTGCACGATCTCGTCGTAAGCAAGCACTCGAGGCGACCCGTAAATGAGTTCCGTGGGGATAACTGCTTCTGCCCCATAGACCAGGGAGAAGGGAGTCCGTCTGGTAGACCGGTTTGTTGTCGTTCTGAGGGACCATAGAACTACCGGCAGCTCCTCGATCCACCGCATGACGTGCTTCTGCACCGTATCAAAGGTTCTTGTCTTGAGTCCGCATAGCACTTCAGTGTTCGCCCTCTCATCTTGTCTATTGCTCCGGGGGTGTGCCATAGAGGCAAATGAGATCTTGCATCTGAGGGCATGAACATATTACATGAAGGCGCAACTCGTGAACTAGGTGCCGTTATTTGTGATGATCCTTGTCGGAAATCCAAAACAATACACCAGATCTTTCAAGAACTTGATAGCTGACTGAGTAGTCACCTTCCTCACGACATTCACTTCTGGCCTCTTTGTAAAGTTCTCGGTGGCAACGGACAAGAATTCAAAGCCACAATTTCTCGGGGGAAGGGGCCAAGGATATCGAGCCCCTAGACCGAAAATGGCCATGATAGAGGGATTGTTTGAGGCGCTTGGGCACGCAGGTGGGTTTTCTTGGAATGGAACTGACAGGCTCCACACTTAGTGACTAGCTTGACCACATCTTGGAGGGCTGTGGTCCAATAGAATCATTGCCGGAATGCTTTCCCAACTAATGCCCTTGATCCAATGTGGGAGCCGCACATTCCTTTGTGTATCTCAGCCAGCAGTTCCTTTCCTTCTTCTCAGCAGACACACTTTAATTTCACACCATTGGGCCTCCTTCTGTACAGAGTGTCATCGACAAACTGATACATACTGGCCCTCCGGGCTACTTTTTTGCTTTGTCTTGATCACCGGGAAGCTCTCCGGTTTGGAGGAAGCGGACAATGTGCCTTGCCCAAGTGGGAGCCTGTGGCTCGGCAACTAGGACTAACAACACCTCCTCTGTTGTGGGAGCACTGGCCTCGTGCGTGGGGTCCATAGCCCTGCAGGAGGGGGTGGTCCGGCAGGCTGTGAGGACTTGTTTCCGGCAGGGTCTCTGTCGGGAGCAGACGGCTCGACCGGGAGAGGCTTTCCGGTGTCCAACTTTCTCCTCTTCTGGGCCATTGTTGCTGGAGATATGGAGGGCTGAGTAAGACGGAGAAAAAAGTCCCTGGTTCCATTGGAAGCTTCTACGCAGCACACTTTGACAGATGATCAGCTATGTTGTTTTCCGCATGGGGTAGGTGCTCTGTTTGCAATCCGTTAAAGTGCTCCTCCAATCTTCTCACTTCCTTGATGTATGCCTCCATTAATGGACTTTGGTAATCCTTGTTAACTCACTAGTGCAGGATGCTACTAACGCGACAGTACGATCAGAGACCCTTCGAGAAACTGTGTGCGATGCAATAATCGCAAATGGTGGTGTCAGAGAACCGTGAGTAATGTCCAAAATGTTTGCAAACACGGATGAATCAAACACGGTTCAGATTTTAGTTGCGTGTGCGATGCAGGGCATACAGTTCAGTTCAATTAATTGTTTGCGATGAGGAGTAACAAAAGAAACGGGCAGCCAGATGAAGGCGTGTGCGATACACAGCATAAGGTTCACTAGGATGAAATGTTTGTGATTAGGCAACACGAAAGAAACGGTCAGCCAAATCAAGGTGTGTGCGATTTACAACATGCGGTTCACTCGGATGAGCTGTTTGTGTTGAGACAAGCGAACATAAATGGTTCAATATAACAAGATGTGTGTGATACGCGGCAAACATGTCTGTAATCAGAAATGTGTGTGAAGACCGATAATAACACAAACGATTGCTTCTAATAAGACGTATGTGATATGCTCTGTCTACACAACATGTATTAGCCATTGGGGGACGGGCGGTCATCTGGATACACCATAAGGATGCGAAGAGGCATCCTATAACAGCAAGGACTAGCTGTTCCACCAGTAGCTCATCTAAGAGAACTCTCAAGTTAAGTGTGCTTAGCCTGGAGCAGCCATGGGATGGGTGACTGGATGGGAAGTTGTGTTGTTGTTAAATTAGCTTATAGGATGGGTCATTTCGGTCATCAAATGACCGAAATTCCCCATTCCCTCAGCTAATTTAACCTCGAGGTCCTTGTTTTTATTTCTATTTTATTTTTTGACGTATGTTAAAGAAGGTCTACCCCATTACTTTTTGACAATTTGTATACATGGCATATAGTTGATCCACCCGACCTGTTTGTGATGGAATAAGCCGTGTGTGTTCTGGCCAAACACTTGCTAGTGTACAACCATTTGTGATTGATGAATTCATCACTGACGGGTTCCCTAGTGTGGTTCGTGTTCATATCATCATGTGTACGTGTCCTTTCGTCCTTCTCTCGCACGTCTTGTCACCCCGCTGCCGCAAACGTTCAAGCGCAAGCTTGAGCAGCATGCGGGGGTGTTCTTTTGTCCAAACGGTACTGAGCCCGTTCCCGCGCAACTGCGCAGGTTCCCGCGCAAGCTTCCCGCCCGACTCGGTGAAATCCCCCAAAATCCCAATGCTTATCATCCTACTATATAAATCCACATGGGCGGCGAATCCTGTCACATTTTCCCCTCCCTCCCTGTAGCTTATCTCGTCTACTTCTCCCAAAATCGGCAATGGCACCAGACCTTCGTAGTCGCTCAGCCACTCCGCCGTCATCAGAGCATAGCTCCACCTAGGAGGCTACACCACGGCGGTGGCGCTATCCCCGGTGTAGTATAGTGTGTGCGGCGTCCCAATTGGGTGTGCACGGAACACGCACCGCACGCTCGGCCGTTGGTGCCCATCGGTAGCTGTGCCGGCCGCCGTTGCCACCACAGCTCCGTCTAAAGCCAGGGGCATCACCCGCTCCGCCGCCGTGGCCATCACCCCACTGCCGGCCACTGTGTCCATCACCCGCTCCGCCACCGCGGACCGAAGGCGGGAGGTGGTAGTCGTGGCCGCCACCCCATCATCGTCCATTGTGGCTGCTAGCCCATCGTCGACCGTCAGGATCATCACCCGCTCCGCCACCGCCTCCCGTAGGAGGGAGGCGGAGGTGGAGGCCCGCACATGCGGCAGCGACCTTGCACGCTACATCGAGTTCATGCGGGAGGAGCAAGGGCGCCTCGTCGAGCATGCAAAGAGCCTTACCGCCGCCATGGCCGCGGCACACGCCTTCGCAGAGGCGAGGAATTAGGAGATCTACGAGGAGAACCACCGCTTCGAGAGGGGTCATCTGGAGCGGCAGAGGGCGTTTTAGGTGAGCATCGTTGAAGGTGCAGCAGCGGTAGTCACCGTATTGCAGTTGTCCAGTTCATCGGTAGCCTTCTCCTCTCTTCCTCTTACCGAGCGTGCTCGGCAGAGGAGAGGCTGCCGGAAGTAGTACAAATCCCCTATGTAGTAGTATTTAGGGGCTATTTTGTTCAGTTCATCTGACTATAGATGTGGTGGAACTATAGAACGTACTTAAAATTAGCTAGTATATATAGTTGAACTAGATATTTCAGTACGTGCTTGGCAACAATTAGGGAAAATTTTGGTTGGTTCAGCTGTAAAGTTGAACTGTTTGTATAAATTAAGCACGACTGCTTAATCTATGAATGAAATATATGCTTAATTACTCAATTTTAGTTGCAAAAATTAGATAGTGCTAGTGATTTTTAGCTGCATATTTTGACAAAGCACAGTGTTACAAGGATTGACAAATGGCAATGTTACTAGATCAAGAAATGTCAATCTTTCTTGTTTGACAAATGGCAATGTACCCAATATGATAGATGCAAATCTTACCAAATTGTCTGGAAGTGGTTGCACACAGGTCATGCGAAAAAACCGCTTGCATTGAAGGGAGGTAGAAATCCTGCTTGCCACATTTTCTCTTGGCTTAGCACCAAAGTCTCGCTTTGCATACCTTATTCAATCTGAACCGTTTGCATTGAAGAGATGCACAAATCCTGCACAGCGAATTTTCCCTTGGCTTATTGCGGAAGACCATAGCTCTCAATTTGCATACAGGTGCTCTATCTAAAACGTTTGCGATGAAGAGTTGAACAAATTTTGCTCGGCACATTTTCCCTTGGCTTATCGGGGAAGCTATCAGTGTACATATGGGTGTTCTATCTAAAATGTTTGCGATGTTAGAGTGACAGCTAGTTATTTCAAAATGCCTTTGTTGACTGTTATTCGAGTGCGCCTTCTCTAAAAATGGACACGAAAATTACCACAGCAAGTCGGGTGCCATTCCATGATAGCATGCCAAGTTTCATGAATTTCAGACGAGTTTTGGATTTACTAGGATTTAAAAACAAAGTATCTCAACATTTTGCCGGCAGTCAATAGTGCTGGTGTTTGAAATTCATTCCCATTTCTTGCATGGGACCTAAGCATGCACCCAAGGACACATATTTGATTTTTTCAACCAATTTATATGCACTGGAGCTTGTGCATGTAGTTCAAATTTGAATTATGCACATAAATTGCCTAGAAACCCCAGTTAATATATAAAAAAGTCCAAACTAACCCCAAAAATTCCAAAATTGAACACAACACTCCTGTTGTTCTATGTTGACACTAGAATTTTTTTGAAAACAATAACAGGCAATGGGTATCGTTTTGTCCCCAAAGGTGGCACGTTCCCTATCGAAACCATCAAGCTTGTTGTGAGAAGCTCTGGTTTGTGAGAAGCTTATACCCAAACCTGCCCCAAATGGGACAAAAAATTTACCATGGCATGCCGAGTGCCATTCCATGATAGCATGCCAGGTTTCATCAATTTTAGACGAGTTTTGGATTTACTAGAATTTAAAAACCAGGTATCTCAATGTTTGCGTCGAGTGACGGTGGCAGGGTGCTTGACATTCATTCCCATTTCTTGCATGGGACCTAAGCATGCGACCAAGGACACATATTTGAATTTTCAACCAATTTATATGCATTAGAGCATGTGCATGTAGTTCAAATTTGAATTATGCACATAAATGCATTGAAAACTCAATTAATGCATAAGAAATGTGCTAACGAACCCCAAAAATTCCAAAATTTAACACAACACTCATGTTGTTCTATGTTGACACTAGAGAAAAAAAATTAAATCAAGAAGAGGCAACGGCTATCGGTTTCGTCCAGAAAGGTGAAATGTTCCCTACCGAAACCATCAGGCTTGTTGTGAGAAGCTCTGGTTTGTGAGAAGCTTATACCCAAACCTACACCAAATGGGACAAAAAAATTACCATGGCATGTAGAGTGCCATTCCATGATAGCATGCCAGGTTTCATCAATTTTAGACGAGTTTTGGATTTACTGGAATTTAAAATCAGGTATCTCAATGTTTGTGGTCGAGTGACGGTGGTAGGGTGTTTGACATTCATTCCCATTTCTTGCATGGGACCTAAGCATGCAACCAAGGAGACATATTTGAATTTTCAACCAATTTATATGAATTAGAGCATGTGCATGTAGTACAAATTTGAATTATACACATAAATGCATTGAAACATCAATTAATGCATAAAAATGTCCAAATGAACCCTGAAAATTTCCAAAATTTAACACAAGACTCCTGTTGTTCTATGGTGACACTAGAGCAAAAATTGAAATCAAGAAGAGGCAACAAATATTGTTTCGTCTAAAAAGGTGAAATGTTCCCTACCGTAGGTGAAATCTTCCCTACCGTAACCATGAGGCTTGTTGCGAGAAGCTCTGGTTTGGGAGAAGCTTATACCCCAACCTGCCCCAAATGGGACAATATTTTTATCACTGCATATTGATGTCGTTCCATGATAGCATGTCAAGTTTCATGAATTTCAGACGAGTTTTCGATTTACTAGAATTTTAAAACCATGTATCTCAATGTTAGCGGCCGAGCGACGGTGGCAAAGGTGTTTGACGTTCATTCTCATTTCTTGCATGGGACCTAATTAAGCATGCAACCAAGGACACAGATTTGAATTTTCAACTAATTTATATGCATTAGAGCATGTGCATGTAGTTCAAATTTGAATTATGCACATGAATGCATAGAAAACCCAGTTAATGTATAAAAATGTCCAAGCGAACCCCCAAAAATCTCAAAAATTCACACAACACCCCTGTTGTTCTATGTTGACACTAGGAAAAAAAATTGAAATTGAGAAGATGCAACGGATATCATTTCATCCAGAAAGGTGAAACCTTCCGTACCGAAACCATCATGCTTGTTTTGAGAGAAGCTCTGGTTTGCGAGAAGCTTATACCATAACCTGGCCCAAATGGGACAATATTTTTTTACCCCAGCATCTTGATGCCGTTCCATGATAGCATGCCGAGGTTCATGAATTTCAGACGAGTTTTGTATTATACTAGAATTACAAAAGCAAGCACCTCAACATTTGCCGGAGAGCCACGGTTCCATGGTGTTTGAAATCATCCCCATTTCTTGAATGGGACGTAAGCATCAACCCATGGACACATATATCATTTTACAACCCATTTTGGTGCACCAGAGCATGTGCATGTGGTTTAATTTTGAATTGTTCACCTAAAATTCCTAGAAAACCAAGTTACCGTATAAAAATGTCCAAATGAACCTTGAATAATTCCAAAACATTTGAAGACACACCTATAGTTGCATGTTCACTACAGATAGAAGTTCTAGATTTTCAAACACCATCCTTTGCAGCTGTGACCCCATTATGTAATTCAAATCAAGATGAAAAATCAAGTAGATCCCACACAGTTTATTATCACCAACCATGTGAGATGCAGTACAAAATATCTTGGAGCACCGTCGGTGTATAGTTCGCCTATGGCTTATGCGAGAGGTTCGTCGGCTACATTCCACAGCCGGCGTGTCAAGCACACTAGCTCGCTCCCCAAATATCATTTCACTGTTCAGTCGTCGTCGGTGAAAGATGGGGACGTGGACCCATGTCCTGAGGGCAACTTCGGCAGCCCACTCCAACGTGAGTGCGACCGCAGCTGCCAGGCGCGTGCTAACAAGCTTCGTGAGGGCGACCAGAATCTGCGACCGGGTGGCCAAGGCAGCCCAAACGGCCTTTGTTGCTTCTCAGGTGGTGGCGGTGCTACGTCTTGAGCTTGCGTTGGTTTTCCTTGAAGAGGAAAGGGTGATGCATCACAGTAGCGTAAGTATTTCCCTCAGTTTTTGAGAACCAAGGTATCAATCCAGTAGGAGGCTCCTCAAAAGTCCCACACACCTACACAAACAAACAAGAACCTTGCAACCAACGCGATAAAGGGGTTGTCAATCCCTTCACAGTAACTTGCAAAAGTGAGATCTAATAGAGATAATATGATAAGATAATTATTTTTGGTATTTTTATGGTATAGATTGGAAAGTAAAAGATGCAAATAAAATTAGATTGAAAACTTACATGATAAAAGATAGACCCGGGGGCCATAGGTTTCACTAGTGGCTTCTCTCAAGATAGCATAAGTATTACGGTAGGTGAACAAATTACTGTTGAGCAATTGATAGAAAAGCGCATAGTTATGAGATTATCTAGGCATGATCATGTATATAGGCATCACTTCCATCACAAGTAGATCGAAACGATTCTGCATCTACTCTTATTACTCCACACATCGACCGACTCCTGCCTGCATCTAGAGTATTAAGTTCATGAAGAACAGAGTAACACATTAAGAAAGATGACATGATGTAGAGGGATAAACTCATGAAATATGATATAAACCCCATCTTTTTATCCTCGATGACAACAATACAATACGTGCCTTGCTGCCCCTGCCGTCACTGGGAAAGGACACCACAAGATTGAACCCAAAGCTAAACACTTCTCCCATGGCAAGAAAGATCAATCTAGTAGGCCAAACCAAACTAATAATTCGAAGAGACTTGCAAAGATAACTTAATCACACATAAAAGAATTCAGAGGAGATTCAAATATTTCTCATAGATAAACTTGATCATAAACCCACAATTCATCGGATCTCGACAAACACACCGCAAAAAGAGTTACATCGTATAGATCTCCAAGAAGAGGAAGGAGAACTTTGTATTGATAATCGAAGAGAGAGAAGAATCCATCTAGCTAATAACTATGGACCCGAAGGTCTATGGTAAACTACTCACAACTCATTGGAGAGGCCTTGGAGATGATGTAGAAGCCCTCCATGGTGGATTACCCCTCCGGCGGAGCGCCGGCGCCGGCTCCAAGATGGAATCTCGCAGATACAGAAGGTTGCGGCGGTGGAATAAGGTTTTTGTGGTCGCTTATGATGTTTTCAGGGTACGGGAGTATATGTAGGCGAAGGAAGTACATCGGTGGAGCAACGAGGGGCCCATGGGGGTGGGGGCGCGCCCACCCCCAGGGGGCACGCCGGGCACCCTCGTGGCCACCTCATTTGTTTCTTGACGTCCACTCCAAGTCTCCAGGTTGACATTTGTTCCACAAAGATCGCTCCCGAAGGTTTCATCCCGTTTGGACTCCGTTTGATATTCCTTTTCTTCAAAACACTAAAATAGGCAAAAAAACAGCAATTCGGGTTGGGCCTCCGGTTAGTAGGTTAGTCCCAAAATGATATGAAAGTATAAAGTAAAGCCCATAAACATCCAAAACAGGTAATATAATAGCATGGAACGATCAAAAATTATAGATACGTTGGAGACGTATCAAGCATCCCCAAGCTTAATTCCTGCTCGTCCTCGAGTAGGTAAATGATAAAAACAGAATTTTTGATGTGGAATGCTACCTAGCATAATTCTTAATGTAATTCTCTTTATTGTGGCATGATTGTTCAGATCCAAATGATTCAAGATAAAAGCTTATAAAACATAAAAATAGTAATACTTTGAAGCATACTAACAAATAATCATGTCTTATCAAAATAACATAGCCAAAGAAAGCTTATCCCTACAAAATTATATAGTTAGGCCATGTTTCATCTTTATGACACAAAATACTCCCATCATGCACAACCCCGGTTTCAGCCAAGCAATTGGTTCATACTTTTTAACGCGCTTCAGCTTTTTCAACTCTTACGCAATACATGAGCGCAAGCCATGGACATAGCACTATATGTGGTATATGGTGGTGGTTGTGAGGACAAAAAGGGAGAAGATAGTCTCACATCAACTAGGCATATCAACGGGCTATGGGGATGCCCATTAATAGATATCAATGTGAGTGAGTAGGGATTGCCATGCAATGGATGCACTAGAGCTATAAATATATGAAAGCTCAACAAAAGAAACTAAGTGGGCATGCATCCAACTTGCTTGCTCATGAAGACCTAGGGTGTTTTAAGGAAGCCCATCATTGGAATATACAATCCAAGTTTTATAATGAAAATTTCCCACTAGTATATGAAAGTGACAACATAAGAGACTATCTATAATGAAGATCATGGTGCTACTTTGAAGCACAAGTGTGGAAAAATAAGAAAGTAACATTGTCCCTTCTCTCTTTTTCTCTCTTTTTTTGTGGGCTTCTTTGGCCTCCTTTTTTATGGGCTTCTTTGGCCTATTTTATTTTTATAAAGTCCGAAGTCTCATCCCGACTTGTGGGGGAATCATAGTCTTCATCATCCTTTCCTCACTTGGGACAATGCTCTAATAATGAAGATCATCACACTTTTATTGATTTACAACTCAAGAATTACAACTCAATACTTAGAACAAAATATGACTCTATGTGAATGCCTCCGGTGGTGTACTGGGATATGCAATGAATCAAGAGTGACATGTATGAAAAATTATGAAGGTGGCCTTGCCACAAGTACGATGTCAACTACATGATCATGCCAAGAGCAATATGACAATGATGGAGCGTGTCATAATAAACGGAACGGTGGAAAGTTGCATGGCAATTTATCTCGGAATAGCTATGGAAATGCCATAATAGGTAGGTATGGTGGTTGTTTTGAGGAAGGTAAATAATGGGTGCATGATACCGGCGAAGGTTGCGCGGCATAATAGAGGCGAGCTAAGTGGAAGGGTAAGTGTGCGTATATCATGGACACACATTAGTCATAAAGAACTCATATACTTATTTCAAAAGTCTACTTGCCCTCGAAGCAAAGTACTACTACGCATGCTCCTAGGGGAAGGGTTGGTAGGAGTTAACCATTGCGGATCCCGACCTCCACTCATAAGTAAAGCAATTAAAAGAGCATCCCATGCAACAAATTTGTCACATAACTATTACCATACGTGCATGCTACGGGACTTGCCAACTTCAACACAAGTATTTCTCAATTTCATAATTACCCAACTATCATGACTCTAATATTACTACCTTTATATCTCAAAACAATTACCAAGCATCAAATTGATCATAGTTTTGAATGCACTTTCTATGATAGTTTTTATTATACCCAACTTGGATGCTCATCATTCTAGGACCAAATTTACAACCATAGCAAATACCATGCTGTTCTAAAAGACTCTCAAAATAATATAAGTGAAGCATGAGAGATCAACAATTTCTTCAAAATAAAGCCACCACCGTGCTCTAGAAAATATAAGTGAAGCACATAGAGCAAAACTATCTAGCTCAAAAGATATAAGTGAAGCACATAGAGTATTCTAATAAATTCTAAATCATGTGGGTTTCTCCCAAAAGGTGTGTACAGAAAGTATGATTGTGGTAAACTAACTATCCAAGACTCATATCATACAAGACGCTCCAAGCAAAACACATATCATGTGGTAAATAAAAATATAGCTCCAAGTAAAGTTACCGATAAATGCGAACGAAGGAGGGGATGCCTTCCGGGGCATCCCCAAGCTTAGGCTTTTGGTTTTCCTTGAATATCTTGGGGTTCCATGGGCATACCCAATCTTAGGGTTTTTCCACTCCTTATTCCATAGTCCATCAAATCTTTACCCAAAACTTGAAAACTTCACAACACAAAACTCAACAGGAAATCTCATAAGCCCCGTTAGTGCAAGAAAGAAAAACCACCACATAAGGTACTGTAATGAACTCATTATTTATTTATATTGGTGTTAAACATACTGTATTACAACTTCTCTATGGTTCATACCCCCCCCCCAATACTAGACATAGATGCATCAAAATAAGCAAACAACACACGAAAAACAGAATCTGTCAAAAACAGAACAGTCTGTAGAAATCTGTAACTTTTGAATACTTCTGGAACTCTAAAAATCCTACAAAAATAGGAAGTCCTAGTCAATTTTTATATTTATCTACAGAAAAAAGAATCAATGCAAAAGCACGTTCCTGTGATGTATTGAATTTTTTCTCGTGAGCGCAAAGTTTCTGTATTTCAGCAGAATCAAATTAACTATTACCATAGGTTATCATATAGGTTCTACTTGGCACAAACACTAACTAAAACATGAAAACACATCTAAACAGAATCTAAATAAATTATTTATTACTAAACATAAGCAAAAGGCAAGGAACAAAAAATAAAATTGGGTTGCCTCCCAACAAGCGCTATCGTTTAACGCCCCTAGCTAGGCATAAAAGCGAGGATAGATCTAAGTAGTGCCATCTTTGGCACTCAATTCATAAGTAGCTCACATGGTAGATTCATAGGGTAATTTAACTTTCTTTCTTGGAAAGTACTCCATGCCTTTCTTTAATGGAAATTGGAATCTAATATTCCCTTCCTTCATCTCAATAATTGCACCAATCGTTCTAAGGAAAGGTCTACCAAGAATAATAGGACATGAAAGATTGCAATCTATGTCAAGTGCGATAAAATCCACGGGCACATAGTTCCTATTTGAAACAATAAGAACGTTGTTGATCCTTCCCAAAGGTTTCTTAATGGTGGAATCCGCAAGGTGTAAATTTAAAGAGCAATCATCAAAATCATGGAAACCTAGAACATCACATAAAGTTTTTGGAATCGTGGAAACACTAGCACCCAAGTCACATAAAGCATAGCATTCATGATCTTTAATTTTAATTTTTATAGTAGGTTCCCACTCATCATAAAGTTTTCTAGGTATAGAAACTTCCAAATTAAGTTTTTCTTCATAATATTGCATCAAGGCATCAACAATATGTTTGGTAAAAGCTTTATTCTGACTATAAGCATGAGGAGAATTCAACACGGATTGCAACAAGGAAATACAATCTATTAAAGAACAATTATCATAATTAAATTCATTGAAATCCATAATAGTGGGTTCAATGCTATTTAAAGTCTTAACCTCTCCAATCCCACTTTTACCAAATTTAGCATCAAGATCTAAAAACATTGAATTATTGGGACGCTTTTAAACTGAAGTTGACTCATCTCCAGTCACATCATTATCAAGATTCATATTGCAAAACAAATATTTAATAGGAGATACATCAATAACTTTTAGATCTTCATCATTATTTTCTCCTAACTCTTCTAGTTTGGTAGCCATCTTATTGACCAAGGTGGCTTGCTTATCAGAAATTTGGGTAATAGATTTTTCAAGACAAGCAATCTGAGAATTCAAACCATAAAACTCTTTAGACATATCATCAAATTTTTTATTCATGTATTCCATAAAGCTCTTTTGTTCTTTAAGTTCTTTTCTAAAGAAACTATTGTGCTCAAACTGCAAGGTCATAAAGCTTCTAATGTTTAATTCAATATCTTCCAATCTTTTAAGATGGGGATCAACGTTCTTAGGCAAAGCCCTAAGGGTAAAAAGGAACACAAACGGCAAGCGAAAGAGAAAGAGGAGAAGAAGAAGATTGGGAAAGAGAGGGCAAATAAAATGGCAAGGGTGAAGTGGGGGAGAGGAAAACGAGAGGCAAATCGCAAATAATGTAATGCGAGGGAGATGAGTTTGTGATGGGTACTTGGTATGTCTTGACTTGAGAGAAGACCTCCCCGCCAACGGCGCCAGAAATCCTTCTTGCTACGTCTTGAGCTTGCGTTGGTTTACCTTCAAGAGGAAAGGGTGATGCGGCATAGTAGCGTAAGTATTTCCCTCAGTTTTTGAGAACCAAGGTATCAATCCAGTAGGAGGCTCCTCAAAAGTCCCACACACCTACACAAACAAACAAGAACCTCGCAACCAACGCGATAAAGGGGTTGTCAATCCCTTACGGTAACTTGCAAAAGTGAGATCTGATAGAGATAATATGATAAGATAAATATTTTTCGTATTTTTATGATATAGATTTGAAAGAAAAAGATGCAAATAAAAGTAGATTGAAAACTTATATGATAAAAGATAGACCCGGGGGCCATAGGTTTCACTAGTGGCTTATCTCAAGATAGCATAAGTATTACGGTGGGTGAACAAATTACTATCGAGCAATTGATAGAAAAGTGCATAGTTATGAGATTATCTAGGCATGATCATGTATATAGGCATCACGTCCATGACAAGTAGATCAAAATGACTCATGCCTGCATCTAGAGTATTAAGTTCATGAAGAATAGAGTAACGCATTAAGAAAGACAACATGATGTAGAGGGATAAACTCATGCAATATGATATAAACCCCATCTTTTTATCCTTGATGGCAACAATACAATACGTGCCTTGCTGCCCCTGCTGTCACTGGGAAAGGACACCGCAAGATTGAACCCAAAGCTAAACACTTCTCCCATGGCAAGAAAGATAAATCTAGTAGGCCAAACGAAACTGATAATTCGAAGAGACTTGCAAAGATAACTTAATCACACATACAAGAATTCAGAGGAGATTCAAATATTTCTCATAGATAAACTTGATCATAAACCCACAATTCATCGGATCTCGACAAACACACCGCAAAAAGAGTTACATCGAATAGATCTCCAGGAAGAGGAAGGAGAACTTTGTATTGAGAATCAAAGAGAGAGAAGAAGCCATCTAGCTAATAACTATGGACCTAAAGGTCTTTGGTAAACTACTCACAACTCATCGGAGAGGCCTTGGAGATGATGTAGAGGCCCTCCATGGTGGATTCCCCCTCAGGTAGAGCGCCGATGATGGCTCCAAGATGAAATCACACGGATACAGAAGGTTGCGGTAGGGGAATTAGGTTTTCATGGCCGCTTCTGATGTTTTCAGGGTACGGGAGTATATGTAGGCGAAGGAAGTACGTCGGTGGAGCAACGAGGGGCCCATGAGGGTGGGGGGGCGCTGGGCACCCTCGTGGCCGCCTTGTTTGTTTCTTGACGTCCACTCCAAGTCTCCAAGTTGGCATTTGTTCCAAAAAGATCGCTCCCGAAGGTTTTATCCCATTTGGACTCCGTTTGATATTCCTTTTCTTCGAAACACTGAAATAGGCAAAAAACAGCAATTCGGGCTGGGCCTCCGGTTAGTAGGTTAGTCCCAAAAATGATATAAAAGTATAAATTAAAGCCCATAAACATCCAAAACAGGTAATATAATAGCATGGAACGATAAAAAATTATAGATACATTGGAGACGTATTAGGTGGCACCATCTGCCTCGGGGATAGCAAGTGGTGAGAGCGGCACAGCAGCTGTCTGTTCCGCAGCGGCGGCCTTAGTCCTGATGGATGCTGCCCAGGACCATGTCAAGGCCGCCCACGCCCAGCTCGTGGCGGTCACCACAAATTTAAAGAAGCTCCTCCGATAACGGTCGGCAACCCACGGCCGAAGAGTTGGCAATCGCCGAGAGCGTTCGAGTAGCTGTCCGTTCCTGCGCGGCATACCTTGCCACGACGGAGCCCGTCAGAGCCCAGATGGTGCCGCCCACGCCCAGTTCATGGTGGCCTTTTCCAAAGAGATGGAGGACGCGGATGGCGAGATGCTTACCGAGTATGGTGTGATGGATGCCATGGAGCCCCTTCCCCGGTTGACCGTCAGGCGCGAGCTAGACATGGAGGAGGCGGCGGAGATCGTTGAGCACCAGCCGTAGTAGTACTCTTTGTTTTGTTTAATTAAGAGCATCGGTTTTTAACTTGTTAGAGTAATGTTTAGGCTAGCTAGCTCTGTTTAATTGCTGAACTTGCTCGATTAAGAAGTGTGGGTGTGTTGTAGTCTCCTTTGTGTACCCAAATTATGCAATGACGTGGATGAGCACTGGAACCTGGGAAATTGGAACCAAAATTTTTGACGTTCAAACTCATCGCACACGGGTTAAGCTATCTGAATCGTTTGTGATGTTCACATATCGTACATAGTTCTGAATAAGGGACCGTGTCTGATGACACTTTGCGCGCTAGTTTTTTCGCTGAAGCAATTCCAAATTTTCGGCTTCCGTAGAAATATCCACCTTCCCGCCCCCTCCCCCTTACCAAAAGCCACATTTCCCCTGTTTCCGCCTTCCTTTCCAAGTTGAAACCTTCACTCCTTGATTGCAACGCCGCCCCCCTCGCCGGTGACCCTCCTTCACGCTGCTCGGCCTCACCTATCCAGTCAGGTAATCCACACCCGACCCCCATCCTACTCCTTCCACATCCCACATGCCCCGACCGCCGGCGCGAGCGCGGCACCTTCCACCCAAATCACCGACCCCTCCACCAAATAAGTGCCACCCTAATCCATGGTGCATGCAGTATAGCCAGGATCTCAAGGAGCATTTGGCAGCGGAGAAGCAAATCACGGACGCACACGCGAATGAGGTCATGATGGCTGCCATTCGTACCGGCCCCCAGATCTTGGAGGAGCACCTTACCATTTTCTAGCTACGCCGGTTAAGCATGCTCGGTTTACCCGTTGCGTGTACCGCTCCTACCTTTCCTTAACAAATTCTAGTGAATTGTGCTATCTACTTTTACCATGCAATTTGTTGCTCTAGTGTATATGTTCTATATGTCATGCAATGTGGTGCTCACTTATTAACTGTTTGGTTAATTAATTGCCGTGTTCAGTTAACTATTTGGTTCAATTCTGCAAATGTGATGTTCAATTCTTCAGGGTGCAATTTTGTATTGTCTTCCATGTGAGAAATAAATTGATTTTTTCTTTACAAAATACATGAGAAACAAATCTAATTGCTGTATTTCCATGTTGTCAAGCATGCTTGTTTTGGTTAACTGTTTGATCTTCTAGTATGTTATACATTGTGCAATGTGGTGCCCAGTTAACGTTTGGTTCATTTGTTGTGGTGTTTAGTTAACTGTTTGGTTCCATTCTGCAATGCGATGTTTAATTGTTGTGGGTGCATTCCGTTATTGTATACCATGTGAGAAATAAATTGAATTTGGCTATACTAAATAAATAGAAACTAATACAATTGCTATATTTCCAAGTTGTTAAGCATGCTTGGTTTGGTTAATTGTTTGATCTTCTATTAGGAGTATGTTATATTGTGCAATGTGGTGCTCAGTTAATGTTTGGTTCATTTGTTGTTGTATTTAGTTAACTGCTTGGTTCAATTCTGCAATGCAATGTCCAATTGTCATGGGTAGAATTTTGTATTGTTGTGCATTTGAGGAATAATCGAATTTGGCTGCACTTAATACATGGGAAACATATACAATTGCTATATTTCCTAGTTCTTAATGATGTTTGGTTTGGATAAATGGGTTTTCCATGTGGATTGAATTAATATGATGAATCCGCAATGTGCTTATTTTTCATCAACATAGTTTACTAATAGCATGCGGACCCTCACTTAACCTGATCACTAACTAACTTATATGTGTTGCAGGGAAGCACTGAGGTTTACAATCAAGGTTTGCACATGCATGGTCCTTTGTCTAATAGCACATTATTGTGCAATTGCAGGAACCATTCTAATACTTAGGTTTTAAAAAATTTGGTCTTACACTTGTAGGTCCTGCTGTCAGAGGTTTTGACCCACTGTTCGACCCTTTTTGCATATGAGGAAATGAGTTGTCCATGAATATCAGTCAAGTCAAGAAACTCAGAAAGATTATTAGGATAAAGAAATTAGTGACAAAAAACAACAAGATCTTTGTCTGCACAATGAAGACATTAGTTCACTATAGGATGGTACTAACTATTATACCTTGTCTTTTTTATTCCTTTGCCCCATTTCCAATATAGAGAAGATATTTATGCACATTCTTGCTTTCAGGCCTTTCCAAAAAAGTTCATTGATGATTACCTCTCAAACCACCTGTATGGACAGGAGGCGAGGAAGGTATTCATACAACACCCACGGTTCAATATTGAAGTGTTCCTGAAGAGGATGAAGGATGTACGGTCAATCATCCATAGGCACTAGCCTAAAGTTGCAAAGACCTTCAACATCAATGAAGGCTCAATTCGCCTTCCGCTTCAGCAGTTTTCCCGATGAGATGCATCTGTCTATATACCGTCTATGATGCTAATTTTGAAAGGTCATGTGAAACTTGGTGCTGGTGCAGTTGTGTAATGGGGTAGCTGAGTGCTGAAGCTATCATGTTGTAGTCTGAGGTATTTCAATTATGAAATCTTGCTTCCTTAATATGGGAATGAAATATATTATGTGTTTAATATGAATGTCAATTAGATTAATAAATGGATTATTAATAATAGGGCAATTAGCCTGCTAATGGCGAATTAGCCTGCTAATTGGTTTTTGCTATTGCAAATGGTTATTGAGAAAATACCGTGGGCGATGACCTAAGGCAACACACACAGTTTCTAGGAATAAACCACGTTGGATCGATGAACAATCACACACGACATTCCCTTCAAAATTGTTTGCTTAGGCCACTGAGGGAGTCCTAGACTAAGGGGTCCTCGGACAGCCGGACTATGTACTTTGGCCGGACTGTTGGACTATGAAGATACAAGATAGAAGACTTCGTCCCATGTCCGGATGGGACTCTCCTTTTGCGTGGAAGGCAAGCTAGGCGATTCAGATATGTAGATTCCTTTCTCTGTAACCGACTTTGTACAACCCTAGTCCCCCCGGTGTCTATATAAACCGGAGGGTTTAGACTTTTAGGGTTTAGCCATAACAATCATAATCTCATAGGCTAGACTTCTAGGGTTTAGCCATTACGATCTCGTGGTAGATCAACTCTTGTAATACTCATATTCATCAAGATCAATCAAGCAGGAAGTAGGGAATTACCTCCATAGAGAGGGCCCGAACCTGGGTAAACATTGTGTCCCCCGCCTCCTGTTACCATTAGCCTTAGACACACAGTTCGGGACCCCCTACCCGAGATCCACCGGTTTTGACACCGACAGCCACCATGCGCAAATGTTTACCGCATAAAAAATGTGCGTGTGATGGACAGCCTTTGCCACACAGTTTCTTCTACGCACCATCTGTAATGCACTCAATAACGCAAATGATAATTTTTTTAATACTGTCTGTGATGGGAACGCCATCACAAACGATTTAACGGGGAAAATTTTGTGTGATGTACCTATGAACGGAAACGTTTTCCTTGCAGCGACTGTGAGGGAAGTATATACCAACAGAAACGTTTTGCGGGGACTGACTGTGTGGGATGTACTTACGACCGGAAATGATTTCGCATGTATAATTGTATTTTTTAGCACTAATGTACGTATAACCATATTTGCTCGCTCGCCGGTCGCACACAACTTCATTTTGTCGAGTGTGTGTGTCAGGAGGGCATATACCGGACGGTTTCTAGGTCGTGTGGGAAGGCCCCCCAAATCGCCCACACTCACTAGGCGACGGTTCCAAATGCCTTCGCGGAAAGGGGTTTAAAACCGTTTGTATAGCACTGACACGTACCAGTGACTTGTCTCACCACAAACTGTATGTCTCCTTGAATGATCAACTTCTTAATTCCCAACTCTGCTGCAATCCCGAGTCCGGCAAGGAGCCCTTCATACTCTGTTGTATTGTTGGTGGCTTCTTCCCGTGCGAAATGCATCTGGATGACGTACTTCAAGTGCTCTCCTATGGGGGCAAAAAGAAGCACGCCAGCCCCCGCACCTTGCATGGAAAAAGCACCATCAAAATACATGATCCATTCTTGGGGTGATTCCTTGCCAGGGACAACTATCTCTGTCACTTTGTCAGGACCCCGATCCTGAGTCACACCGATCTAGCATGTAACACATCATATCACTTTGCGGCCTCACGCACGGTATTCCCACGGGTGCCACCTTAACTGGCACGGGACCGTTTGCGCCTTTTGGCTCACGTATATGATAGTGCCGCTAGCATCCATATGACAAAGAACCCGGGCTGACATGGCTAGTCGTGAACCCAAAGTGGCACTAACTTACAGGGACAGGCATACATGACCCAACAACGAACGTGTCGGTCATCAGCGAGTGAATCCGGGCTGTAGCAACTGGGCTAGCAGGACTCCGGTAAACCGGGCTGTAGCAGGCTAACAGGACTCTGGTATTCATCGCGTGACATTTCCCCGAAGGGACAGACACAGGAACGAAGAAGGACACATGCCGGCCAGCCTAAGTGTTCCGGAGCAGTAGAAAGCTACCATGGCTCAGTGGAAGCACTAGGAGACATTTCCCGGTAAGAGAGGCTACTAAGGATAAACAACTAGATAGTCAGATGCCACACATACCAAGCATTTCAATAACATACACACAATATGCTCGATATGTGCAAATACAACATGGCATCACGACATGACTCTACAACTCAAGTATTTATTCAATAGGCTCCGAGGAGCGAGATATTACAAACATGGGTCTCATGACCCAGCATTCAGAGCACACAAGTCAAGCACAAGCGGAAGCTTAACATGTTTGAGTACAGACATCTACAAATGAAAAAGGCTGAGAAGCCTGACTATCTACCAGATCCTGCCGAGGGCACAAGATCGTAGCTGAGGTAACAAGCTAAACGTCGAAGTCCACGCAGTACTACTAGCGAGACTGAAGTCTCCCTGCAAAAACATAAATTAAGCAACGTGAGTACAAATGTACCCAGCAAGACTTACATCAGAACTAACTACATATGCATCATTATCAACAAAGGGGATGGTGGGGTTTAATTGCAGCAAGCCAGCTTTGACTCGGTGGCTATCCTGAACTACGACTGCAATGTAACTCTTTTGAGGTGGCGCACATGAGTCCACATATTCACCATATCAATACACCACTATGGATCCGCTTTCGTCTCCCTACGAGAACGCCATCCATAGCACTCACACTTATCTTGTGTATTTTAGAGTATCCACTTTCACTTGTCTATGAACTGTACAGGCAACCCAGAAGTCCTTTACCACGGACACGGCTATTCGAATAGATAATGTTAACCCTGCAGGGGTGTACTTCTTCACACACACTCTCGCCACTTACCGCCATGTACACGTCATGTATCTCGGCAACCTTCAAGCGAAAGCCTGGCGAGGGAGTCGGCCACGACCTGACTAACCACACAAGTCTCTCGTCCAGGTTTATCGCCTATTCGGGTTCCATCCGCAAGGAGATCCGGCCGGGGTGTCGCTCACGGCCCCAAATGATGTGAGCAGGGTTCCCAAGCCCACCATCCGGGTGCCACTTGGTACACCGTGCCACTGTGCCTTGTCTGTCCCAAGCCCACCTGTACCGGGTGCCACATGGTAGACTACTAACACTACCTACAAACACCAGAAACTAGTTGCAACTCCTGGACAGAGATCATGTTGATTAATAAGTCGAGAGGGGTCGAGTTACCGAAACCCAATGTGTGGTAGTAACTGTTCATGGATCACAAACACAGAACTCAGTTCCTGAGGACGGTTTCAATGAGACAACCCACCATGTACTCCTACATGGCCTCTCACCGCTACCTTTACCAAATCGTGTTCACACACTTAGCTCACACACAGTAGGACATGTTTACACACCTCCGATTCATTCCCGATGAATCAAACCTGACTCAACTCTAAGCAGTAGCAGGCATGAGAAACAAGCATGAATGAGTAGGCACAACAGGGCTCAAACAACTCCTACTCATGCTAGTGGGTTTCATCTATTTACTGTGGCAATGACAGGTCATGCAAAGGATAAAGGGGTTCAGCTACCGCAGCAAGTAACAAATGAATCGGTGTTGTCCTAATGCAGTAAAAGAGAGCAGGAGCGAGAGAGTAGGATTGTATCAGAATGAACAAGGGGGTTTTGCTTGCCTGGCACTTCTGAAGATAGTATAGTTCTTCATCAGTGTCATCGATCACATCGTCGGTACACATCTACTGAGAGGGGACAAGCACCGACAAACAAAGAAGAAACACAATCAATGCAATGCAACAATATGATGCATGAATGTGACATGGCAATATGTTGTGGTTTGTGCTAATGCAACTAAAACCAGATTAAATGAAGTTGGTTTGAATCCAAGATTCAAATTCAAACTCCACATGTGGTTGTTTAATGCCATTTAATTGAATTGTCCTAAAAAGTAGTCATAAGTTGTTCTAACATGCATGAAAAAGGTACAGATGGATAGATTGGATTTTTCTGATAATTTTTCATATATAAATTATTTGATTTGGAGCTACAGTTGAATTTCTATGAATTTTAGAAGTTTAGGACATTTTCTGGAATTTTCTGAATAAAAAAATCCAGAAAAGGTTAACTGCGTCAGCATGACGTCGGGGTGATGTCATTAGGTCAAAGGCGCCAGCCCAGGTCAAACCTGACAGCTGGGGCCCACATGTCAGTGTAACAGCTAACTAACAGGGTTAGTTAGTGTTACGTTAGCACTAACCTAGGTTAATTAGTGCCTGGGCCCACTAGTTAGTGTCTAAACTAACTGTCATGGTTAATTAGCACTAACCTAAATCTAACTAAAGGTTAATAGAGACGGGCCCGCACATCAGTTACCCTGGGGGGGTCAAACCCCAGATCAAACGGGTCAACCTCGTCGGACTTGGTCCATGGCTCGTTGTCGGCGACGCCAGAGACGGCGGAGGTGCTCGGGAAACGCCCACAGGGCTCGGTTTTGGACGCGGTTTGGGCTACGGAAAGCTGGGAGTCTCGCACATCCAAGGGCGGCAACAGCTCGCGCCAGAGTGGACTAAATCAACGATGGCGGCAACTTTTGCGGTGGCCGGAGTTCGTGCGAGCACGAACTGGACCCGGGGATGAGTTACCGGACGAGCTAGTGGGTGCGGTAGGCTCGTGGGAGCACGCGGAGTGAAGTGGTGTGCTCTGCTGCAAGCTGCAGCGGCTGTGTCCACGGCGGCGATGAGGCACGGCGCCGTCGAGCTTCGGCTCCGATGGAACATGCGGCTACGATGAGAAAAACGCCACGGGGTTAGGGGGAAGCGACGGGAAGCTCACAGCGCATCCGATGGAATCGTCAGAGAGCTCGGGGACAGTCCAACGTGTGCAGAACAGCGACGACGATCTCCGGTGCTAGAGGTTGAAGACGACGGCGATGGCGGCTCCACAGGGCGTCCGGAGACGCACGTCTTGGCGGGGAGGACGAGGGCTACGGCGCGGAGCTTTTGGACTCGTCGGAGAGGCGAGGCTGTGGCGGTGGGTGCGGCAACAGCGAGCGGCGGTGATGGGCGGGTTCGGTGGCGTCGTAGGGAGAGAGCAGAGGAGGGAGAGAGGTCCAGGGGGAGAGGAGAGGGGCCAGGGGGGCTGCGTGGCATCTCCAGGGGGTCGAGAAGCGGGCAGGGAGGCAGGAGGAGGTGGAAGCAGGAGCTGGCGCAGCTCGGCTGTGCGCTCTCCACGCAGGTGCCTCGCCTTCTGGCAGAAGGTTGAAGAAAGGCGCTGCGCTGGCTGGGCTGCACAGTGTTGGGCCGGCTGGAGCGCCAGGTAAGTTGGCCTAGGTAACTCTCTCTCTCTCCGTTTCGTATTTTAATTACTGTTTTCTATTTTTCTACAACTTTGTGGCTTTATTAAAAATACTAAATCAATCCCAAAAATCATGCAACTACTCATGACCACTGTTGGAAATATATCCTACAGTAAACATTTCAGTTTGGGATTATTTGAGCATTTAAAATATTTTATAGCATTTAAATGCCCAAATGCAAATACTATATGATTTAATTCAATAATCCAGAATGGCCTAGAAAAATATGCACCATTTTTGGGAGAGGTTCTAGACCAATCCAAAAATAATGAACTTTTCTGAAGAGCATTTTGGGTTCATTGAGAATATTTTTATTTGAACCTAGTTGATTTGATCTGGTGCTAGGGTTTGAGCAATCCCCATTTCAAGTTTCAAAAGAATTTAAACATGATGCAACAGACAAGTGCTAGCCTAGTGCAAGGTAAGGCTAGGGATGTGACAACTCAACCCCACTAAACAAGAATCTCGTCTCGAGATTCAACCGTAGGGTAAGATGAAGGGGAAACTCAAACTAGTATAATCTTCATGATCCAGGGTGCACTTCATAAGAGCGTTGATTCGATCACCATCATTGTCTCGAAGTCTTGCTCTGAGAACTCCAACTAACATGACAACGAGAGGGAAAGAAAGACTCTAGAAGGATCGATCTTATCGAAGGTCGAACAACTTAGGATCAACTCATGGAATGAGACATAGCAACATCTCTCGAGCTGAGACACGAAGCATACATCTGAAGGGATGGAGTGAAACGGATGACGAAGGTTCACTAGGTAGGCAACGATTCCACACTTAAGAGGGTGGTGAACGGTTGTCAACGTAGCGAGGAGTTGAGTTGCCATGATACGACAACGAGACACCTTAGGGATGGTGACTCGTAGATATATCCCCTTAGGTGGCAAAAATAATTACCTTTGATTCAGAGATCATTGAAACTCTTTATACCATCCTAAGGCAATTCTCGAGCGATCGTTTGGAGGGTTTCGGTAGAATGGCATACCCGGATTAGAATAGATGATGTGGATTACTTTGTTGAAAACAACTCAAGGGATGATTTTGCTTGCGCGTGCTCTCCAGAACTTGAGCATTTCCATATTCATCAAGGTTTTACCAACATCCGTGTCAAGGATCCTGGCAACACAACATACCACCATGATGAATAGTGATGGACAATGCAGATGCAAATGAAGATAACACCTTCTTAGATTTCACCTTAGCGAGGCCAAGGAAACAGAATCTGGATGATCGACCGAGAGACATTTAGCACTCCGCTTCTAATGTTCTCCTTGATGTGCTAGTGTATCCCATTCATATGGTTTGATATCTAGAACATCAAGTAAAGGTCGGACTTCGGGAACACAAAAAATCATAAGGCACAACTAGGGAGTAAATCCTACGAAGTCCTTATGGGAAGGTGGCCAACTTTTTCAATCAAGATATTACAATAACAGGTCTTCCGGCTGGGTGTGTTGGCCACGACATCCACTTTACTAGTTATCGAGGGACCAATATTATAGTTCTTGGGAAATGTTCCAACCATCATATCTGCCTGAGATTCAGATCTGGTTGGTGTCAGGATATTCCAGACTCATCGAGTCTAGGAAGGAAAATGAAAGTTTGCAACGCAAATCAACAAGATGACGTTGTGAGATTCTCGGGAAATGAACTATGATAGCAAGCTCCAAAACATGAGCTAGTTCTGCTACACACGTGTGAACACGCTGCCCCAGACAAACATGATCACATGGTAGTCTTACAATAGAACATTACCGAGTTCTGGTAGGGAACCTTCATCGGGGATATCGAAGTCTTGTGCATTACCATGGATTAGCACTTAACTCCTTTTCCTTGAACAAGTAAATCAGTGGCTTAGTGTGCTACGGAGTTCATATGGAATGAAGATGATCAGTCTAACAGACCACAAAATACTATGCACGTGCATGACTGACTTGGGATGATTCCAAAGGAGGTAAAACAAGCCTTCTCAAATTCATGGCGGCAACTTGCATCAAGTGCACATGAATTAGAGGGACTCACTTCTTTCGTCCAAACATATGCTTCACGAACGAGTCATGAAGATAATGATTATAAAAGTTTCCAATACTAGCTGGATGTTTAACAAGAATCATGGGGAAGGAAAAAATGTTGTCGATGGGCTCAACAACATGTCATCCAGATTTCCATGAAGATAGAATTCCATAATTATGTGAACACGGTGATAGCATTGGTCAGACCAAAAAGATATAATGGTGTATGCTCGAGGAAACAACCACGAGTAAGACAATATTATGAATATCGTTGGTTCTGATTTGATATGAGAATAGCCCACACTCAAATCAAAGATTGGATAAGGTGATAGGTCCATTAACTGATCATAGGGACCAATCGGTGAAGATATCATCTTTCTTCAACACACATACAAGATATCCCTTAAGATGAACTAAATCGGACAAGCTTCCATCTTTCAACTCTCCAAGTTGTTGTTTAGCTTAACCAACTAGCTTGGGGTATCCAACACGGATTCTTGGAGAAAGGGTGGTTTACAAGAAAACCAACTTGATCACGTGCTCAACATAACAGTCAGGTGATGACCTAGTGATACTACCGAGAAGATATTCGGAAAATCACGAACCACCGATATGTTACTAAACTCGAGAACAATCTTGCTTTTCAGGGCAAGACGATATGATCGAATAAGCAAGGATTGACACTATCCTAACTCATTGATCGAAGAGTGCACCGGAAATAAGGACTAGGTAGCACAATCAGTCTTAGAATGATGATTCAAGAACCAACACACTAAGAATGAAATTATTGTCCATTAACTACCAAGCAACGGAGTTGCTAGGAGTATAGATTTCACACATCACGATTCACTTGTCGGCATTCCGGTTGCAACAACACGGAACTGAGGAATGAACAATGATGGCAAGAAGTATTACTGCGTCAAGAATTCATAAGAGGTGGTGCAATTCTCATGACACAATTGACATAAAGATGGCAACACTCCAAGGTAGAATAGACCAGAAGCTAGATTGCATTTGATCTGCGGGATACAACTACTTTGACCCAATCCTGGATATGGATGAGGTACTGGAGTTTGTTTCTCCTAGTCATTTTGGAATAGAATGGCTTGACGGACCACAAGAGTAGTGGCATCGATGAACACGGATGCATAACTACTCCTGACTATCAATTGATAGACGAGGTCAGAAGATAACTAAAGCGGGACAACCCAAAGGAACATATGATTTTATGAGTTGTGGATGCATGGTTTAGCATGTCGAGCAAGTTCAACATATTTCTTCCGGATAACCCATGCAGAAGAAGAATGACCGGCAGATTCACAATTTGAATGGAGAACTCATCGAGAGCAGTCTGGTTGTGATCTTTTGATCCAACAAACTTGTGTCATAAAGTGGTTCATAGTATTTGGAAGAAGGAAATACCATGAACTTCGAGGACTATCGCAAAGTTACTAATATCCTAAAGGAACTAGCAACACTATCAACATGAAGTAAGTAGGGAAATCTCGGGTTCAGAAACCCAGGAGTAGAATACCTACTACTAAGTGGCATCACGGGATGCTTTCGAGAATAAGGGCCAGAATCATCACACTAGGACACAAAACATGGCTAGATTACTAGGTAATACTCCAAGACACCTAGGGCCATAATAATAATTCCAACATATATACCGAGGCAATGAAGTACCTCAACACACTAGTTAGTGTGGTTAATCTGGCCAAAGGAACACTGGATCGGTAAGAAGGGATTTGCAAATGCATCAGACTATTTAGAAACCTGGGATGACTCAGACAGCATAACGGCTGTAAATGCTCAGAAATATTTGAGACATGCTACAAAAATGGTGGCATAACCACTCAGAAGCACAATATCAAGGTTTCGAAAACCAACTATGACACACGGAAATAGAGGAGACTGAACTGAGGCTTGAAATCCATCAATCCTATAAGTCTACGGATTAGTAACACGTGATCCTAATATAAAGAAGAGAAAGCCTAGTTCCTTAACCCCGTAGGAAGATAAGATGACTCGGATCAGAAGGCATGAGGTATAAGGAGTAAAAAGAGCCTTACGTTCCATCCCACTATCAATTCCCTTATATAACTAAAGAATTTCTAGACTCAACTTCGACCAGTTTAGCTTGGTAAACCTACAGGCAGTCAAGCTCTGATACCAAAGCTGTCAGGACCCCGATCCTGAGTCACACCGATCTAGCATGTAACACATCATATCACTTTGCGGCCTCACACACGGTATTCCCACGGGTGCCACCTTACCTGGCCCGGGACCGTTGCGCCTTTTGGCTCACGTATATGATAGTGCCGCTAGCATCCATATGACAAAGAACCCGGGCTGACATGGCTAGTCGTGAACCCAAAGTGGCACTAACTTACAGGGACAGGCATACATGAACCAACAACGAACGTGTCGGTCATCAGCGAGTGAATCCGGGCTGTAGCAACTGGGCTAGCAGGACTTTGGTAAACCGGGCTGTAGCAGGCTAACAGGACTCCGGTATTCATCGCGTGACATTTCCCTGAAGGGACAGACACAGGAACGAAGGACACATGCCGGCCAGCCTAAGTGTTCCGGAGCAGTAGCAAGCTACCATGGCTCAGTGGGAGCACTAGGAGACATTTCCCAGTAAGAGAGGCTACTAAGGATAAACAACTAGATAGTCAGATCCCACACATACCAAGCATTTCAATAACATACACACAATATGCTCGATATGTGTAAATACAACATGGCATCACGACATGACTCTACAACTCAAGTATTTATTCAATAGGCTCCGAGGAGCGAGATATTACAAACATGGGTCTCATGACCCAGCATTCAGAGCACACAAGTCAAGCACAAGCGGAAGCTTAACATGTCTGAGTACAGACATCTACAAATGAAAAAGGCTGAGAAGCCTGACTATCTACCAGATCCTGCCGAGGGCACAAGATCGTAGCTGAGGTAACAAGCTAAACGTCGAAGTCCACGCGGTACTACTAGCGAAACTGAAGTCTCTCTGCAAAAACATAAATTAAGCAACGTGAGTACAAATGTACCCAGCAAGACTTACATCAGAACTAACTACATATGCATCATTATCAACAAAGGGGATGGTGGGGTTTAACTGCAGCAAGCCAGCTTTGACTCGGTGGCTATCCTGAACTACGACTGCAATGTAACTCTTTTGAGGTGGCGCACACGAGTCCACATATTCACCATATCAATACACCACTATGGATCCGCTTTCGTCTCCCTACGAGAACGCCATACATAGCACTCACACTTATCTTGCGTATTTTAGAGTATCCACTTTCACATGTCTATGAACTGTATAGGCAACCCTGAAGTCCTTTACCGTGGACACGGCTTTTCGAATAGATAATGTTAACCCTGCAGGGGTGTACTTCTTCACACACGCTCTCGCCACTTACCGCCATGTACACATCATGTATCTCGGCAACCTTCAACCGGAAGCCTGGCGAGGGAGTCGGCCACGACCTGACTAACCACACAAGTCTCTCGTCCAGGTTTATCGCCTATTCGGGTTCCATCCGCAAGGAGATCCGGCCGGGGTGTCGCTCACGGCCCCAAACGATGTGAGTAGGGTTCCCAAGCCCACCATCTGGGTGCCACTTGGTACACCGTGCCACTGTGCCTAGTCTGTCCCAAGCCCACCTGTAACGGGTGCCACTTGGTAGACTACTAACACTACCTACAAACACCAGAAACTAGTTGCAACTCCTGGACAGAGATCATGTTGATTAATAAGTCGAGAGGGGTCGAGTTACCGGAACCCAATGTGTGGTAGTAACTGTTCATGGATCACAAACATAGAACTCAGTTCCTGAGGACAGTTTCAATGAGACAACCCACCATGTACTCCTACATGGCCTCTCACCGCTACCTTTACCAAATCGTGTTCACACACTTAGCTCACACACAGTAGGACATGTTTACACACCTCCGATTCATTCCCGATGAATCAGACCTGACTCAACTCTAAGCAGTAGCAGGCATGAGAAACAAGCATGAATGAGTAGGCACAACAGGGCTCAAACAACTCCTACTCATGCTAGTGGGTTTCATCTATTTACTGTGGCAATGATAGGTCATGCAAAGTATAAAGGGGTTCAGCTACCGCAGCAAGTAACAGATGAATCGGTGTTGTCCTAATGCAGTAAAAGAGAGCAGGAGCGAGAGAGTAGGATTGTATCGGAATGAACAAGGGGGTTTTGCTTGCCTGGCACTTCTGAAGATAGTATAGTTCTTCATCAGTGTCATCGATCACATCGTCGGTACACGTCTACTGAGAGGGGACAAGCACCAACAAACAAAGAAGAAACACAATCAATGCAATGCAACAATATGATGCATGAATGTGACATGGCAATATGTTGTGGTTTGTGCTAATGCAACTAAAACTAGATTAAATGAAGTTGGTTTGAATCCAAGATTCAAATTCAAACACCACATGTGGTTGTTTAAATGCCATTTAATTGAATTGTCCTAAAAAGTAGTCATAAGTTGTTCTAACATGCATGAAAAAGGTACAGATGGATAGATTGGATTTTTCTGATAATTTTTCATATATAAATTATTTGATTTGGAGCTACGGTTGAATTTCTATGAATTTTAGAAGTTTAGGACATTTTCTGGAATTTTCTGAATAAAAATAAATCCAGAAAAGGTTAACTGCGTCAACATGACATCAGGGTGACGTCATTAGGTCAAAGGCGCCAGCCCAGGTCAAACCTGACAGCTGGGGCCCACATGTCAGTGTAACAGCTAACTAACAGGGTTAGTTAGTGTTACGTTAGCACTAACCTAGGTTAATTAGGGCCTGGGCCCACTGGTTAGTGTCTAAACTAACTGTCAGGGTTAGTTAGCACTAACCTAAATCTAACTAAAGGTTAACAGAGACGGGCCCGCACGTAAGTGACCCTGGGGGGTCAAACCCCAGATCAAACGGGTCAACCTCGTTGGACTTGGTCCACAGCTTGTTGCCGGCGACGCCAGAGACGGCAGAGGTGCTCGGGAAACACCCACAAGGCTCGGTTTTGGACGCGGTTTGTGGCTACGGAAAGCTGGGAGTCTCGGCATCCAAGGGCGGCAACATCTCGCGCCAGAGTGGACTAAATCGACGGTGGCGGCAACTTTTGCGGCGGCCGGAGTTCGTGCGAGCTCGAACTGGACGCGGGGATGAGTTATCGGATGAGCTAGTGGGTGCGGTAGGCTCGTGGGAGCACGCGGAGTGAAGTGGTGTGCTCTGCTGCAAGCTGCAGCGGCTGTGTCCATGGTGGCGATGAGGCACAGCGCCGGCGAGCTTCGGCTCCGATGGAAAAGGCGGCTACGATGAGAAAAATGCCACGGGGTTAGGGGGAAGCGACGGGAAGCTCACAGCGCATCCGATGGAATCGCCGGAGAGCGACGGGGTCCAACGTGTGCAGAACGGCAACGACGATCTCGGTGCTGGAGGTTGAAGACGACGGCGATGGCGGCTCCACAGGGCGTCCGGAGACGCACGGCTTGGCGGGAAGGAAGAGGGCTATGGCGCGGAGCTTTTGGACTCGTCAGAGAGGTGAGGCCGTGGCGGTGGGCGCGGCAACAGCGAGCGGCGGCGATGGGCGGGTTCGGTGGCATCGTAGGGAGAGAGCAGAGGAGGGAGAGAGGTCCAGGGGGAGAGGAGAGGGGCCAGGGGGCTGCGTGGCATCTCCAGGGGGTCGAGAAGCGGGCAGGGAGGCAGGAGGAGGTGGAAGCAGGAGCTGGCGCAGCTCGGCTATGCGCTCTCCACGCAGCTGCCTCGCCTTCTGGCAGAAGGTTGAAGAAAGGCGCTGCGCTGGCTGGGCTGCACAGTGTTGGGCCGGCTGGAGTGCCAGGTAAGTTGGCCCAGGTAACTCTCTCTCTCTCCGTTTCGTATTTTAATTACTGTTTTCTATTTTTCTGCAACTTTGTGGCTTTATTAAAAATACTAAATCAATCCCAAAAATCATGCAACTACTCATGACCACTGTTGGAAATATATCCTACAGTAAACATTTCAGTTTGGGATTATTTGAGCATTTAAAATATTTTATAGCATTTAAATGCCCAACTGCAAATACTATATGATTTAATTCAATAATCCAGAATGGCCTAGAAAAGTATGCACCATTTTTGGGAGAGGTTCTAGACCAATCCAAAAATAATGAACTTTTCTGAAGAGCATTTTGGGTTCATTGTGAATATTTTTATTTGAACCTAGTTGATTTGATCTGGTGCTAGGGTTTGAGCAATCCCCATTTCAAGTTTCAAAAGAATTTAAACATGATGCAACAGACAAGTGCTAGCCTAGTGCAAGGTAAGGCTAGGGATGTGACACACTTCCTCATCAGAGGTTGGCATCCATTCAGCAATAAACTCTGCCAATGCCCTGCTCTGGACAGTTGTTGTGCTCTCAAACCTCAAGCCAAAGCTGGATAACTCCAAAGCGCACACCACTATACTACCAGTAGCCTGTAGGTTTCGGAGTATCCGTTGCAACGGTAAACGAGTAACAACCATGATCTCATGAGATTGGAAGTAGTGGCATAGTTTCGTTGAGGACATGATGAGGCCAAAGATCAACTTTTGCACGCCAGAGTACCTCGATCTAGCCCCCCTGTAACAAGGAGCTGACGAAGTACACTAGGCGCTGCACCACTTCCTTCCTTGCCGCGTCCTTGGGGTTGTCATCGTTGCCATGCTTGCTGCTCCTTTGATCCCTCTCTGGCCCTGCTGGCCTCTGCTTAATCTCTTTGTCGTCCACTTCTCGCTATGCTACTAAGGCTGCGCTGACCACTTGGTTTGTTGCCGCCAAGTACAACAACAATGGCTCCTGGGGCTTGGGTGCAACCAGGGTAGGCATGGAGGGCAGGTAGGTCTTCATCTCTTGCAAAGCTGCATCTGCTTCAGGGGCCCACTTCATGGGTCCTGCCTTCTTCAAAATTTTGAAGAATAGCAGAGCATGCTCGACAGACTTGGAGATGAATCTGCTAAGCGCGGCAACACATCCCGTCAGGCGCCTCACATCTTTGACTGTACATGGTGCTTCGATCTGCTCGATGGCCTTGATCTTGTCGGGATTGGCTTCGATGCCCCTGTGGGACACAAAGTATCCAAGCAACTTCCCGGAGGGGACGCCAAACACACATTTATCTGAGTTTAACTTCAAGTTGGTCTTGCATAGATTTGCAAATGTCTCCTCCAAATCCTGGATGAGAGTTGCTATGTCCTTGGTTCTGACCACAATGTCATCCATATAAGCCTCAATGTTTCTGTGCAACTAAGGTTCAAAACCGATCTAGACAGCCCTTGCAAAGGTGGACCCGACACTTTTTAATCTGAACTACATGCGGACGAAACAATACGTACCACATGGAGTGATGAATGATGTCTTCTCCTCATCCTCCTTTGACATGAAGATCTGGTGGTACCCAGAATAGGCGTCCAGGAATGAGAGTAAATCACAACCTGAGGTGGAATCCACTATCTGATCAATACACAACAAGGGGCACGGGTACTTTGGGCAAGCCTTGTTGAGGTCTGTGAAATCAATGCACAGCTTCAACTTCCCGTTCGCCTTCCGGACTACTACTGGGTTTGCTAACCAAGTGAGATGTAGCACTCCTCTGACCAAACCAGCTGCTTCAAGCTTCTTGATTTCTTCTGCAATGAACTATTGCCTCTCCAAAGCCTGCTTCCGAACTTTCTGCTTAACAGGTCTGGCGTGTGGGAAGACAGCAAGGTGGTGCTCGATTACCTCCCTAGGAACACCGGAGATATTAAATGGTTGTCAAGCAAACACATCGATATTCGCCCCCAGGAAGGCAACGAGCGCGCTTTCCTATTTGTCATCAAAGGTGGCGTTGATGCTAAAAGTACCATCAATGCCAGCCATCCCTGTCGGGACCTTTTTCACTTGCGGAGCAACAACCTTAGATCTCTTGCTATTGGAACACTCTGGCACGTCGTCAACGGGTGTCGTGCACTCGGAGGGGGCACGCTTCCAAGACTCTTTGCCAGAGGCCCTACAATCTTGTTTCTTTCCTTTACTCTCCTTGGCGGGAACTGCTGCCGTCGCAGCCTCTGCCGTGACCGCGTCCCTGTACATCCTGTCTACACAAATGATGGCGTCTTCCTCATCTAATGGGATGGTGAGGACTGCCAGCGGCCCATGCATTTTCAAGGTATTGTAGGCATAGTGGGATGCCACCATGAATTTAGCCAAGGCTGGGCGTCCAAGGATCCCATTGTACGGCAGGGGGAGGTCAACTACGTCAAACACGATCTTCACAGTCCGGTAGTTAAGCTCCCCACCAAATGTCACTGGCAACATAATCTTCCCTTTAGGATGACTCCTGCCGGGGTTGACTCCTTGAAACGTGCCTGTAACCTCTAACTCTTCTTCTGCTATTTGAGGCATGTCGATAACTGTCGGGGAAATCAGATTCAGTCCGACCCCACCATCCACCAAAAAATTTGTGACCTTGAGGTTGCGAATTGTTGGAGAAACCAACAAAGGCAAGCATCCTACCGCAATGGTGCGGCTAGGATGATCCTCTACGTCGAAGATGATGGGCGTACGGGACCATTTAAGCGGCTTCCGGGCCTCTGGCGCTGGTTCCACGGCATTGACTTCCCGAGCCCATCACTTGAGTTGGCACTGGGAGGTGTGCAAAGATGCACATACATCAATGCATAGGGTATCCTTGGCCTTCTGAAACTCCTGCTCACTGGTTTCCTCTTCATCCCCCTTGTCACTCTCATCACCATAGACTTCTTTCTCCTGGACCCTGGCGGGTTTCCCTTTGTTCCGAAAAGGCTTGCCGGGGTGATTTGCTCCATCGCCATGGCCCTTACCGCCAGTGGCATTCTGACCCTTTTCCTTATCCCGCTTCTCATACTCTGCTCTCTGTCTCTTGACCAACTGCTCGACCTGATAGCACTCCTGAAGGTTGTGGCCCTTGGTCAGATGGATCTTGCAGTACGGCCCATCACCCTTCCCGGCCTTCTCGGCAGCCGCAACTTCCCGGCAATCGGCGCACGTGGCAACCTCCTTGTCGGGGACCTCAGGCTTGCTGATCCTGCCGGTATTGGGAGTGCCAGACCCTTCAACGGTCAACACTGCCTTATCCCTTTGCTTCTTGCTGCGCTTCTTAGGCTTCTTTGGACTGGTGGATTCATCATCATCCTCTGAATCAACATCAACGCAATCCTCCTCTCCAGGCATTTTCCTCCCTTCCTCCATCCGGGCACACTTATCTACCAAGGTGTATAGCTCCTTCACAGTCTTGTGCAACCGCATGTTCATCTTGACACAAATTCGGCGGTTGCGCACATTGGACTGGAAGGCAACTATCATGGCTGCCAGATGGATATTTGGAATATTCCTATGAACTTTAATGAATCTTTGCAAAAAGTTACGGAGGGTCTCTCCTTCCTTCTGTTGGAGAACCTGCAGATCGCCAAGGCAGCCTGGCTCCTGGTGGCCACCGGTGAAAGCGCCGATGAACTCGTGGCACAAATCTGTCCATGACGAAATGGAGTTCTCCGGCAGATGCATCAACCAGGACCTCATGTTGTATTGAGTGCCAACGGGAAGTAGTTGGCGAACACCTTCTCATCTCTTCCCCCGGCAGCCTGAATAACAATGGTGTAGATGCTCAAGAACTTTGCCGGGTTCAGTCTTCCGTCGTACTTCTTAAGTATCTCTGGCTTGAACGTGTGAACGGATGGCCAATAGACTTGCCGCAACTCCTGGGTGAAGGCAGGGTAGCCAACCTTGAAGGGTAGGAGCCCGTCAGTGCCAAGAGTGGGTTCCTCAATGTCGGGGCCGCCGCGCCTGTCGGCTCGGAGGAGGTTGCCGCGACACCGCTCGACGACGCACACGTCTCCTCTCCGCCCTCCTCGCGGGATTTCCCGTTGGCCTGGATGTGTCTGAGGATCGGAAGAGGCCATCGAGGCACCGTCGAGGTCTTGATTTGGTAGCACCCATGCCGGCCGCCGCGGCGGGGATTGGACCGTGGGGATGGCCTCCCCCTTGTGGGCAGCGGCATGGGCTGTTGCCGTGGCTTGGGGAGGTCGTGGCGGGGCAGCTCGTCGTGAACCTTCGGCTTCGGCGAAACCGAGCACTTTGAATGGTGGCACGCCACTCGTCCATCTGCTCGGCCGCTCGTGGAAACCTTAGCAGCAGCTGGGCCCGCGCCATGGCCTCCGAGGCCGTGCTTAGCATAGACGATGACGATGAAGATCGCGCCATCGTTCGTCTCCTGGCGGAGCCAGCGACGGCTGCACTGCACCCCCACTGTTGTGGTGCAACCATCTGGGCAGCAGGGTTGCGAGGCGGAGGTGCTTGAGGGCCATCAGCTCCGTTGGGCGCCCAAGAAGAAATCAACTCCTTCAATTCTGGGGGGCGCCATCGAGGTGGACGGATGAGCTGAATGAGCTGACTTCTTCTTGGGCGCCATGGTCGACGGCGCCGTCGACGATGTAGACGGCGATGAAGATGGGGCGTTGCTTATGTCTTCGGGTTCACGCAAGCAAACCCCCTGTCTGGCGCGCCAAAGATGTCGCGGTAAACCACGGCCACCTGTGGGACCAGGACGGCCCCTTGCTGATTCGACGGGGGGAGTCATGTTGCACAAAGAGCAGACCAACCCAAGGCTGCGCGGTAGGGGATCACACAAGCGGTTTTATCCAGGTTCAGGCCGCCGTCAGGCGTAAAATCCTACTCCTGCTTTGGTGGATTGATTGGGGAAAGGTGGTGGTGGTGTGTAGTACACTTGCCCATTAGGGTCGCTTCAGGGCAATGGCCACTACGCGCGTATGGGGTTGTGTGATCTAAGTTTTCCGAACCCCTATGATATGATAGCAAACAGTGCTATCATACCTAACTCTGCAGTCTGACAGCATGCATTTAATACGCCGCTTAGTGTCACATCATTGGTAGCCCGGCAAGGCTTCACTACAAAAAAAAGACACATCCGTGACATTTTGGGCCAAACGAAAAAAATTTCTGTCATACATATGACACTTCTATGACGATAATTGTGACAAAACCCGGTATCATCCTTGATGTGGTGGGCTCCTACTTCTATGACAAAAAATCATGACAGAAAATGGGCTTTTCGTCCTGGACGGGCCGGAGACGCAACTGCATGACATTCTTTGGGCCGTCCATGACGGAAAAAACCGTGGTAGAAGCGAGGGCGAGGAAAATTTCGGGGAGTTCGCGGTTACGATGGGTGGTCGAGGGCCGAGCGATGCACGTTTCTCTCATACACGTACGCGCGTGTGTGCGAGGCGTTGGCTCTAACTGAACCCGAGTGAGGCGTTGGGCTCTAACTGAACCCAAGCGATTGCACTACAGGCTACGCGTTACTGAACCCGAGCGATCGATCGATGGCTGTTAACTGAACCCGAGCGATCGATCGATGGCTGTTAACTGAACCCGATCGAGCGATTCCTTCGCTATTGCTGCTAACTGAAGCCGATCGATGCTGCCTCTCTGGATGAACAGTGAGCGTTGCGGGGGGGGGGTGGATGAACAGTGAGCGGTGGGAGTGGATGAACAGGACCCATGGCGTTGCCTTTGGATGAACAGGACCCCGATCAATCGAGCCGGTTGGGGCTGGATGAACAGGACCCCGTGGAGGGCATGATGAACAGGACGACCCCGTGGAGGGCTGGATGAATAGTAGATGGTGGAGGGGTGGATGAACAGTAGCCCGTGGAGGGGTGGTTGAATAGGAGCCCGTGGAGAGGGGTGGTTGAACAGTAGCCGGTGGAGTAGCGCGCGGTGGAGGCTGGATGAACAGGAGCCCGTGGATGAACAGTCGCAGGTGGAGGCCGGAGGAGGTCGATGGTAGCCCGTGGAGGCTGGAGGAGGTTGATGGTGGAGATGAACAGTATCCCGTGGAGTCCCGTTTTGCGGTACGCCACACCCCTCCCGATGAACAGGACCCCCGTTTCGACCGTAGCGCTCCAACACAAGTCCATTTCGTCCGTTTTGCGGCACGCCACACCCCTCCCGATCAACAGGACCCCCGATTCGACCGTAGGTGGTCCATTTCCTCCGTTTTGCGGTATGCCAGACCCCTGCTGATGAACAGGATCCCGTTTCAAACGTGGTCGGTCGAACACAAGGCCGTTTCCTCCGTTCTGTGGTACGCCGGGCCTTGTTTCCATTGCATGTTCCGTCCAAGCCCTCTCGATGAACACGATGAAGCATTTCGTTCCGACCCAGCCGGTTGCCTCCCCATGAACACGACGACGACGTTGTTTCTTCGTTCCGACCCAGCCATGTACACGAGTCCTGGCCGTACGTATATATGCACGAGTAGGCGTTCGAGACCCCGCCCGTATATACGTACGTGGCCGTATTTTCTTGCTTGCACCCTGGCCGCTGTACGTACGTGTACATGCTACGTGCGCGCCTCTACTATGGCACATGCGCGCCTCTACAACGACCAGTATGTACGTACACGTTCGCGACCAGAATGACAACATTACGTACGCTTCCACCAGGTGGGTCCCGACTGTCAGGCACTTCCTTGCATGCGAAGATGTAGCTGGTGGGTCCCAGCAGTCAGGGGGGTGAATCATATTTTTTTTCCCGGACACACTTCCTTGCGTGCGAAGGCGTAGCTGGTGGGTCCCAGCAGTCAGGGGGGAAATGTTTTTTTGCGAAATACGGTGGCCCGTCTGGTGGGTCCCTGCTGTCAGGTGGAGGAATAATTATTTTGCGCGTAATAAGGAGGCACTTCCTTGCGGCCGCCGTGGACCCAGTTGTCAGCCTCTCCACGTACAATCCACGTCCGATGGAAGCCGTTCCTTGACCATGTTGACCATGCCACACCAAGAGCACCAGGGCGGTGGACGATGGCGAGGCCTAGGAAGGGGATGACACGGAGCCGGGGAAGACGCGGCAGTGGATGCCCACACGTAGAGGAGTACGAGGGTTCATTGGCTCGCTGCGGTGTGAGGCTGCCGTCGCCACAGAATAACAGTTAATAGGGGGTGTGCGTGAGTAGAGGGATGGCCTGGCCAGCAGTGGGAGTAGTAGGGGCGGTGAGGCCTCCGCCGCATCGCAGCCGGCCACGGGAGGCAGGAGCATGAGGCACGACCGGCGCTGGTTTGGGCGGCTGGAGCAAGAAGACCAGAGGTTGAAGAAGCACTATGGCCGTTGGATGGACATCGTACGATCACTGGAGCTAGAATCGTGCATATTGACTAACTTGACAAAGCCCTCCGTCCCCGTCAAGTTAGTAGGCCCACAAGTCAGTCTGCCACTATACTGGGTCCCAGCAAATAGGGGGGGTATTCATTTTTTGTGCGTAATAAGGAGGCACTTCCTTGCTGCGAAGATATAGCTGGTGGGTCCGAGCTGTCAGCGGCGGTAATGTTTTTTCGCGAAATACAGAGGCCCTTTCGATGGGTCCCTGATGTCAGGTGGAGGAATCATTATTTTGCGCGTAATAAGGAGGCATTTCCTTGCGTGCGGCCGTGCCCCCAGCTGTCGGCCTCTCCACGTACAGTCCACTTCAGATGCATGTCAGTCATTGACCACGTTGACCAGGCCGCGCCGAGAGCACCAGGGCGGTGGACGCCGGTGAGGCCTAGGAAGGGAACGACACGGAGGTAGGGAAGACTCGGCAGTTGTTTCCCACGTGGAGGGGAGTATGACTGTACGAGGGTTTACTGGTTCGTCTGCCGTCGACGGAGAATAACAGTAGGTGTGGGTGAGTAGAGGGATGCCTAGGCCAGCGATGGGAGTATGGTGGGGGCGGTGAGGCCTGCGTGGCAGCACAGCCGGCCGCGGGGAGGAGGGAGTAGGCAGTCTCGTCGGCCCTTGTTTGAGCGGCTGGAGCAGGAAGAGCAGAGATTGAAGAAGCACGACGGCCGTTGGATGGACATCCAACAGTCACTACTTGTGCGTCAACCTTTTTTTAGGAAAGCCTCAAATCTGTGGAAAACAGCATACAGCCCATCTGCCATTATTTCTAATAATTTACAGCGCATTTGCTAATTCTTAAGGTTTGTTTGGAGCCCATATTCTTTTTGTTAGCATTACAACCCATATTGTGGCCACGGTTTAAAAATTATACGAAATTTTGCATATTTCGGTGCGGTCCGAACTGTTTTTAATCCTGAAATTTCGACTCACATTCAAACTGATTTTAAAAATAAATGTATATCAATATATAATCCAAAAAATTCTCCACGCATAAAAACTAATGTAATTTAAAATCTCAAAATGAAAAAAAAGATATTTGAAACTAATTGCCGGTTTGATGTGTTTTAAAAATGTACAACCCATTTCTCATTACTGATGGGCCATTTTCTCGGCCAGCCGAGTGAAAGCTCTCCTCGTCTTGAAAGATTTGCAGCCCAACAGGCCTGACAAAGCGACTTACTTGGCAAATCACAAAAAAACTGGGCTGTGGCCGTGGACCTAGCTGTCATCTTCTCCATGTACAGTACTCTTCTGATGGAATGTCGTTGACCACATTAACCACGCCGCGCCGAGAGCACCAAGGCGGTGGACGACGGCGAGGCCTAGGAAGGGGACGACACGGAGCCGGGGAAGACGCGGCAGTGGATGCCCACGTGGAGAGGAGTACGAGCGTTCACTGGTTCGGCTGTGGTGTGAGGCTGCCGTCGCCACAGGGCATGGCTAGCGGTGGGAGCAGTAGGGGGTGATGAGGCCACAACGGCAGCACAGCTGGCCACTGGAGGCAGGAGCAGGCGGTCTCCCCGATGCTGGTTTGGGCGGCTGGTGCAAGAAGAGCAGCGATTGAAGAAGCAGCATGACCGTTCGATTCAAATCCAACGGTTACTGCTGCTAGAATCGTTTGTTGACTAAGTTGACAAGCCATGCGTATGCGTCAACTTAGTAGGCCCACAGGTCAGCCTCCCAACCGGTGTGCCCCAGATGTCAGTGGGAGGAATCATTTTTTCACGTAATAAGGAGCCAGTTGATTGCATGCGGCCAGGCGGCATCACAGCAGGCCACAAGAGGAGGGAGCAGACAATCTCGCCGATGCTAGTTTAGGTGGCTGGAGCAGGAAGATCAGAGATTGAAGAAGCACGTCGGCTGTTGGATGGACATCAAAAAGTCACTGCTGCTAGAATCGTGTGTTCACTGACAAAGCCTTGTGTAAACAAGTGAGCCTCGAAATCTGTGGCGTGTACAGCCCATTTGCTATTATTTTTATAATTTTTACTCATTTTCTAATTCATATGGAATTTATTGCAGCCGATTTTCCATTTTTAGAATTGCTGGCCATTTTCTGGTCAGTACCAGGGTCAAAAAATTAACTAAATATGTGGGATATTTTGAAAATTCGCAAATTTTTGCTGGGGAACAAAATATTCTTAATCCAAAAATTAATAGCCATACTAAAACAAATTTAAAAATAAATTAGTACTATATCATGTTAAATCCAATGAAATACGTATAAGATATCAGTGAAGAACAAAAACAAAAAAAGAAACTAATATCCCATTTGCTATAATCTTTTTGGAATTTTCAACCCCTTTTGATATTACTTTTAACAGACATTGACCATACTCTTCGGCCAGGCCGGAATGCATCCCTCCTCATCTTGAAAGATTTGCAGCCCAGTAATTCGAAGAAAACAAATAGGCCTAGCTTGGGTATTCTTCAAAAAGAAATATCGGGCTACCTATTTTCCCAAAGAACTGGTGCATGAGCATTTAGCTTTATTTATTTATTTACTTATTTATGTTTAGGGGACCATGAGCATGTACCTGGGCCGGATTCATGTGAGAGCCTCCCTTCCAGTTAATTATGGGCTTCTCTATTGGGCCTTCATCAGTGGGCTGCATGTTATCAACAAGTGGAAAATGTGTTCCGTATGAAAAATAGTATGAGCTACGTACGGTACGGGGCACTAAAGGATCGAACCATGCAACGACTTCCAAAACATTGTGTTTGTCGTTCTAACAACACATTTATTCAACCAACAGACGAAATATACTACTGATTGTACATTGAAAACAGTAACAGCAGCAACTAGGGCTGGGGGTGCAACAGAAGCAGTAAGCAGGCCAGAAGAGTGAAGACGCAGCTCTCTCTTCCAAACCAAACATCATCCATCATTACAAAAGGGCTACCAAAAAAGAACAAGTGTATGCATCAAAGTAAATAAAGATCCTACTACACCAAGTGTACGCATCTAACTAACTGGCTCAGTTAGACGTTACTATTTATTAAGCTGTGGAGATTGGCTGACGGCTTGAACCAGATGGGTGCCTGACGGGGGAAACTCCAGCCAGTAGGTCGAAGTCTGATACTTGCGACCCTCTCTCCTACTTTGGCTGCAGAGCATGGCGGCACATATTAGGGTATGGTGCATGTAAAGACGCATGGTACGCTGTGTACACACAGTTTTTCCTGATGAATGAAACCGCGTTGCCATCATGATCCTTGTCATCGGTTATCTCCTGGTTAATCGGATAATTCAGTCCGTCAAACAGAGAGCGTGTACCAAGGCTACTTACTAGCCTCCAGTCAAAAATTCCTGAAGGCCCAGAGAAGTTGGGATCCTACTCAAAGACCTTGCAGTGATTGTGATTGTATTCCGCGAAACAACACGTCCGATATGTGCGAACGATCATCAATCTTTCACCGTCGTCTGATCGAGCCAGGAACCACCTGCAACTGCCATGCCACTTTTCTTTGAAAGGTTCTGGGATTAGGAAGGGTAGGGACACCAGGCAGCCTACAACATCATATCAAGTTGGAGTCAAATAAAAAAGGGCTCTTGATTTAGTCAATCTTAAGAACAACATGTTATGAGCATGCATATTTTTTCAGTAAATGTTGACAGTAATATAAGTAAGCCATCATGATATCATAGAAAAGTAACATACTGCTGTAAGAGCCGTTTGTAGTGATGACTGGAGTAGGCCAGCAATACGTCCAACCATAGAAGGAGTCGGCAGCATAAATGAAGCCCTTGTGTTCAATGGCATCAGAGAACCATGGAGGATGTATGATCCTGCAATGGACGTGCAGATTTATCCACTTACCGCAATGACCTGTCAGATACGCAAGACCGCGGTTGAAGAACGCAATTAGCCTGAAGTCTTTATAATTCTCAGATCTTGTGGGCACTTGGTAGATTACAACCTTGAGCAAATCAAACTTGGTATCATGTTGGCTACTGTAAGATTGTGAGTATTCTGGGCCGAGGTGCCAAAGCAGTGCAGTGTTAATCAAAGGAAGGGGGATCAATCGCCGGGTGTAGACCTCCATGAGCATCCAGCTGCCGCGACCGTCGATGAGCACCATCCAGCACATGTTCATGCCGATCCAGTACATACCGTTAATGTAGCCGAGGCTGACGAGGATCGGATCGCAGTCAAGGGGGTTGATGCTCGCCACCCTACGATTGTTAGGCTGTGTGTCACGCCGTTTCTGAAGATCAGGCGGCATCAGCAAGCAAGGAGCTGGCTTAAAAAGCTCTAGCCTGAGGGCTTTGAGTAAACGGTACAGCCCCGACGAGCACGCGGTGAGCGGCATGGTACTGAGATTGTCCACACGCAAAACAATGAGCTTGATTAGCTCTGTGCGGAGTGAATTCCAGCCACTCTTTCGGCGGACGCTGCTCGGTTCTGCCATTGTTAGTGCTTGGGTTTCGGACAAGGGGGGGAGGCGCCTTAGCGGGGATGGAAGATTGGACGAGATTATGTGCGGACAAAGATGGAGAAGCGAATATGTGCTGCGGGAAGTGGACATGTGATGATGACTATAGCATGCCGCTCGACTTACGAGACACATACCAGCAGCGTAGGGTCATATTGATGCCAGACAACTTGCTTGAGTAGAGTAGTAGACTAGGACTCTACTCTACTACTAGCAACAGAGGAGTAGTATATTCTAATCTAAAATAGTTACAAACTTCAATGCCCGACCGTGGAACGACTACGAACCGTGCTCAAAGATTGTGTCTACGTGGTGTTTGGACTTATATGCAAAAAAATAGCAAGATGCCCGTGCATTGCACGACACACCATCATCACCAACTCGGTTTTTTCTCTACTCCTACTCCTATAAAAGACTCAGTTGGTGATGATGGAGGCGAGGAGGTGTGTTCAGCCGGGCGTGCAGCGTACGGCGCATCACTATTCGATTTGTTATAAAAAACAAAGAAGAGTAGTAGAGATAGAGACTTAAGGGAGGAGCACAAGGTTGTGGGAGATAAGGATGAATGAGGCAAGGCCTTATCTGTAAATGTGGAGAGAGGTGCGGGTATCTTTTGTAAAATTGTCATAGTTGACTTTCTATCCGTCAGATATAGATCGGACGGTCTATATTACAAGATGGTAGGCATACCATCATCACCAACTCTGCTTTTTATAAGAGTAGAGAGATATCTCTACTCTTATAAAAAACGGAGTTGGTGATGATGGTGTGCCTGCCATCCTGCAATATAAGCCGTCCGATTTATATCTGACGGATAGGAAGGAAAAATGGAAATTTTGCAAAAAGATAGCCACAACCACTCAACATTTGCAAATAAGGCCTTCCCTTGTTCATCCTTTTCTCCCACAAGATAAACTACTCATACAAATGCATCTTGATTTTCCGTGCAACGGATGGGCATCTTGCTAGTAGATAGATAGAGACTAGGGAGTACTAGTAAGGACACCATCTACTACTTCGTGTGCTACTCCTATGCTCCATTCAGTGGCTGCAACGTCCCCTGCAGCCACTCCCTCCTACGCTCCATTCGACGGGCGCTGTTGACATTTGGGGTGTGCACTCTCGCGACTGCTGGCAGCCACGACTTCACCGACGATGACTTCTTCCCCGACCTTCGCGACCTCTTCCTCAACGACATGGGCGACAACCTCAACGCCAATGGTGCTGCTCCCATTGCACCGTATGTGTTTCTCCTTCCTGTTCGAAATCGTGGTAGAAGTCATGTTTCTACTCTGTATCCTACTACTATGCTAGTCCACATGATTAGTTTCATCTCTGTTATAGCCGTCATGATTTATTTTGTGCTTATTCGGATTAAATCTCGTAGTAACTTGCTCATATATTCAACTGGCGCAACGTCCCCTACAGCCACTCCCGTTTCATGGACGGCCTGGTCGATGCCTCCAAGGAGCCCTTCGTCTACTGCTATGAGTGCCCGATGCCGTTTTGGTGCTCGCCGGCGGACATGGTGCATCACCTCATGGATGCGTGCAGCGGTCACTACTGGCCCTTGCCGAAGAACATCAAGTACGAGACGTGCTACCCGTTCACCATGCCGGAGTCGCTGGAGGATCATCGCCGCCTGCTAGTCTCGGAGGAGGAGGACAACGTCTTCCTCTTGATCATGGGCACCGGCGAGGCCCATGCAGGCCGCTGCCCCATCTTTGTAGTGTGCATCAGGGGCGACGCCGCTGATGCTGACACTGACACGAGGCCGATGTACGGGTGCGTGGTCAGTGTTACTACCCCTCCGGGTCACGTGGGCGGTGACACCGGCCTCATCGAACGAACTTGGACTCTGGGGAGCTGGGACTATCCCGCCAATGTGGACTTGGAAAACCCATGGCATCCTTTACCCACTGACATGGTGCACGGGGACTCCAAGGAGGCTCACCTGGACATACACATTATCAAGTTAAATGTTGATCATTAGTCTTCGCTCAATGTAATCCGTTGTCTAAGCATGTGGAGACTTCCATGCAGGATCTCGCTCTATTGGATTATCGCGCATGAATAAAGGTGTATCCGTTTATGGTTTAGTCTAGAATCTTCCATGTATGAATTTTTACTACAATACTGGTGAAAGACTTACGATGAACCATTTATTACATCTCCTCTGCCCCCTTGCAAGTCATTCTGATTTAATCCCTCCGTCTAGGTGTATAAGGGCATGGTTAATATTACTTAATAGTATAGCCAACTGTTGACTATAAGAAAGTGCCATGTCATCTGTAGCCAACATGTATAACAATTGATACTCAAAAACTAATTCTTAAAGATCATTTCTTGCAAAGCACAATAAGTGTTATTTCTTCACAAGTTTTGGATGCAGGTTGAATAGTTGAACGCTTTTGTTTGCAAAAGATACATTTTTATCTATTTCACAAGGATGTTTGTGAGCTCTAGAGATGAAATAATATCCGAAGAAACCTATCGATACCCGTTACACATGAGATGACCCCTACATCCTTTGTCAAAATAAACAACTCCCCGATCAATGCATTTAACTCTTCGGTGGAACGCACGGGCACCTTACTACTATAGATTAGTACGGCCAAAAATTGAACTAACATTATATATAGTACGAAAAATGCTGATGCATGTCACCTAAAACTATACCATTCAAAACTATGTTCAAATACGAATCCAACGATATAGTTTTTGTTGACATGCACTAACATTTTGTCAGTTAAATCTTCAATCAAATTCAATGGGGGACTAATAAACCACGACCGATGTAGTACAAGTGTAGAGGGCGGCGCTGCACGGGAGTCTCACCTCTCACCCCGCTCGTGATGTGGCAGTAAAGCCGTCATATCACAAAACCTAACCACTCCCAGTAATAAGTGGCCTGGTAAAATAAATGGACAAGCAACCATCACATCCCTCCGCCTTTTTTCCATTTCATCTCTCTGCATTTACTTTCTCCGGTTCATCTCGCACACATGATCCCTAGCTACTACTCCTAGGGCCAGTTCTTTTGGCGGCTTCCCCAGCTTTTCCCATAAGACTACTCACAGTGGAGAGTAACAATAAGGCGCATCGCTCATTTATTTGGGCTTCTAAACTACTACTCCGTCCTGGTTTATTCCTCAACATTGTAATTTGTGCTAAATTTTCACCACAGATTTAACTGATAAAATGTTACTCCCTCCGTCTAGGAGTGTAAGTCATCTTACGAAAACCAAATAATCCCAAAACACTTAGGCGTGATGCATTAACTTCTACCTCGTTTCTTGTTTCTTGACATATCAACCAATAAGAGATAAAGAGTGTGCATGCTTTTAATGACTTGAGATATCAAACACGACATGCAGTGGTTAGTTCATTGCATGCAATACTATTAATTAGCAAATAAACATAGTAGTGCATGTGACATGCACTAACATTTCATTAGTTAAATTTATGATCAAAATTTGACACAGATTACAATGGGGACCAATAAACCAGGACGGAGGTAGTAGTTATGGGATTACTAATCTAGAAGCCTAAAAGAACTGGCCCCTGGTACTCCTACTAGTAGTAGTACTCAAGTTGGAATTCCAATTGCACGGCACAACTTGTTAGGCAAAAAAATTGATACAGGGTGTAGTAAGCGGTTTGGGAATTTGCATGCCTTCCCAACCATTGAGATACTCCGTAAAAAGTACGACAGAGAAATAACCACAGAGAAGGAAGCTAAAAGTAAACAATCAAACGAGCATTTTTGCATTTGTTTTGCATTGAATCGTTTCACAAGCTTGACTACTGCTGTTTTTCTACTTTTACAAAAAAAATGCATCGTAATGTTGAAACGTGCATTTGCACGTACATAAGTAATAGTAGTACTCCCACCGTCTAGGTGTATAAGTATTCCCTCCTTCTTGGTCACGGTGCACAACCAAAGATGACTTATTTACCTGGACGGAGGGAGTAGCACAGTCTGCAAGCATATATCGAGAGAGACGTGTAGAGCGATAGTATATAGTAAAGTTTGTGCTATATGCACGTACTTGCAAAATGTGTACGAATACACAAGGTTTCCAAACTTTCCCTTTTACATACTTAATTAAGGACGCTAAAAATTCTTGAACGTTTGGGATTTATCATTTGCATCCCAAAACTAATGAGATCGCCTTACGAAACAAAAATTATACTCCTCCTAAAAGCCACGGCGCTCGCAGGAGTGCTTGCGGCGCGCCACGAGTGCCCTGGTGCGCGGCCGTTTCCCAGCGCGCCGACACAATGCCTCTTCCTCAGCCTCGCAACTCGCGAGATGCTGATTGGCGGCTTGCCGGCGGGCGAGCGCGATCTCACTGGTGTGGTGGTCCGGCGCCAATAGGTACTCCTCCTTGCTGGAAGCATGCACCCGGTCCATGTACCGCCAAGTGTATATGAGGCGCTTGGGCCCGACTGCATTCAGGGCGTCAGCACGGGCGTCCTCCGCGACCCTCACGGCCCTCGCACGAGCCTTCTGCCAAAGAACCAATTGCCTGACTCTCTCAGACGCGACATAGGCCTCCCAGGTAGCTTGTTCCACGGTGCGCTTCTCTTCCTCAGCCTTCTTCTCCGCCTCTATTTTGGCACGCTCTGCTGGAGGCAAAGCCTCCCACAAGGCGACATCCATTTCTTTCCAAATCTCCTCAAGGCTGGGGGGCTCGGCGGGCGGCGCGGCGTTCTCCTCGTAGCGGGGAGCCGACGCGTCCTCCGACGCGCGTGCTGGCGAGATTGGAAATGCCGATGCGTCCACCTCGACGCGTCACGGCGAGGAGCGGAATGCCGACGCGTCCTCCTCGACTAGTGGTAGCGAGGAACGGAACGGTGACGCATCGCGTCGCGGCGAGGAGCGGAATGCCGACGCGTCCTCCTCGACTAGTGGCAGCGAGGAACGGAACGGCGACGCGTCGCGTAGTGGCGAGGAGCGGAACACCGACGCGTCCTCCTCGACTAGTGGCGGCGAGGAACGGAACAACGACGGGTGACCGTCCACGCGGTGCAGCGAGGGGCTCCTAGGGCTTGGGAGGGGAGATGCCATGGTGGTCGACGTGAGAGGGAGGGGGAGGAGATAGCGATGAACGTGAACATGAGGGGGAGGAGATAGCGATGTCATGGGATGCGCAGTATTTATAGCGAGAAATGGCACACCTACATAAGATATGGATTGAACTGCACTGACTTAACTACAGGTCTAGTTGCGTCACTGACATGTGGGCCAGATCCCTGTTGGGCCCATATGTCAGTGACCCAATGCACCTGCAGTTAAGTAACAACTACGTGGGCATATTTGTGGGAGTAAATTACGGGGGAGGGAAGGGGTGGAAATATTGCTGGTCACAACGGATTGGACGAGCGTGGGGGGAGGAGAGTCATGCATGCAGTTTTTTCACACGGGGTGGAGTGGTGGGACCGCCGGAGGGAGTAGGAGAGTTTGGCAGGCATATTGTCTCCACACATGGAGAGGAAAAGATTTGGAGATGAACAGGCTTCCTGCAGGTATGGGGAATGGTGCATAATAAGTCATCTTGCATGCCGGGCTAGGTATAGTCTCAAGTCATTAAAAACATACACACCCCACACAAGTTCATATTTCAAGGTGTAGTAAATTATTGCATGCGATGATTAAGGCTGGCCATAATGGTGGTATCTTAGCTGGTATCATGCACACGGGAATAACAAACATGCTGATGTGGCAAAGAATTAAAGAAGAGAGGGGGGTTAGAGTAACTAGTGTTCATGCATGCACTGGTAAACACATTTTTTTGTGAAGAACGACAACATTAGTTGAGTACTTTTGCAGACTTCAAAAACTATTCCACCGCCTCTACTATCTTGCTAAGAGTAGGTGAAAATTTTGAATCGAGCCCTTTAAACTAGAAGGGAGGTAGTGGTACTCTAATAGCTAACCTTGTTGTGATGACAAGATAGGACATGGCACGCACTGGACGGAGGAACTAGTCTGCATTGTGCATTCAAGTTTTGTCTGAAGTCAATGTACCTCTACTTTCACCAGACTTATAGAAAAATGCACTATCAACATTCACAATGTCAAATCAATATTTTTACACTCATTATAAAACATAGTTCTTATACTCATTATAATCAGTATTGTAGATATTGATATTTTTAGTATAAATTTGGTCGTGGGATTTCATTGATGCCTGTCAAAGCATGGAGGAAGCGGAGCTTAGGGCTTGCATTGTCGGTCTCTACATAGGTATTTCTCTTCATAGTCCTGTAATTTTAGAGACCGATTGCGCTTTTGTTGTAGCGTCTCTTGCATCGGGGGACTATGACAGGTCTGCTATGCATGACCTAAAGATGAAAGCATTGAGCCTCTCGAAGTTGATCAACAATCTTCAATTGTCAAAGATTAGCCATTCGGCCAATAAGGTGGCACACTTAATCGCTAAGTATAGCTTTGACAATAGATTAGATGGTATTCTTGTAAATAATGTAACACCCTATGTGGTGAATCATGCATGCGGAGTAGGCAAAAAAAATTGCTCATTTATAGTCGGTCGAAGTCTCAAAGGGCGCGACCGCAGGAGGGAGGCGAAGGTCGTGGGAGGCGTGACGATTGACGGAATTAAGTGAAGTTACATCCACGCGCCGGCATGGCGTGTGAACAGGCAGAAGCTATACCGTCAGGCCTACAATATGGGTCTAGTAGACATGACATCTAGTGGGTCCCGCATAGTTCTCAAGAACTCTTTGGGGGCTTGCAGCCGTTTATCCACTGGACAAGCCAGCAACCCCACGCCGTTCGCACGCCCTACTCGTCCCCGTCTTCTACCTTACAACAGTTCGCTCCCAGTCGTCCCGTCCTTTCACATTAGTTCGCTCCCAGTTTGTTTTGCGGGGTACAACAGTTCAACTTCTCCTAACCCTCCTCCAAAATCCATGGCCTCCCAAATCTCCATGGTCGCCGCTGAGTACCAGGTTAGAGCCATCATCGGCGATGAGTTCATCGTCATCTACACACGTGGATCCGTGACCGTGAAAGCATGCCTTGCTCGTTTCCTATGCATGTTCAACAGTTCAACGGATGAGTGGGTTGCTGGGCTAGATGTTGAGTACACCACAGTCCTGGGACGAGAGAAGGATCTAAAGAACGAAGATAGGAAGAAGCCCGCCATGATCCAGGTTTGCGTACATAACGTTTGCTTGGTCTACCACATATGCCATGCCGACGTTGAGTGCCATGATTTTAAGAACTTCCTCAAGGACAACAGAGTGAAATTCGTTACTGTAGGCTTTAAGAATGACAGGGATGTCCTGCATCGGATAGGTCTCGTTGTAGGCCAGCCCTTCGATCTCCATAAGGCAAGCCTGGTGTCCTCCTCTCAACCTTCAATGCTGACCCTGGCAGCAGCCATGATTGATCCTTCGTACGCTAAACTAAAGAAACCTCATCATGAGTTTCATCATGCATGGGAGTCGAAGACATTAGATGAAGATCACATCCTGTATGCAGCTATGGATGCCTACCTTTGTATAAATATCTACAAGAGTTGGATGAAGAAGCAGAGTCCAGTGTCCGGTTCAAGCAAAGAAGCGTCGGCAAAGAGGAAGAGGAAGCGGGACGAGGACAAAGTCGAGGACGTGGACTCGGACTCCGAGTAGGTGGCAGTGTCGTCGCTCATGCTGGTTCTACTGCAGTGTCAAGCGGACTAGTTGCTTAGTTTATTTTCAAGGGTGTGTTGTGCCGAGGCCCCAGCAGAACTATGTTTATGTTCTTTCTCGTTATTTAAACTCTTTAGTACGTACAGTAGTACTAGTACTATGTCTTACTACTGTTCTTCTTGCAGTTGGTACTACTGCTCGTATCTTTGTGTTCCAACTGCACTTAATACGTTTGTACTAGTAGTATAATTTGGGTTAGTCAATTTGTGAAAGAAGTTCGACGGAGCGAAGGAAGAAGACAGCAAAAGAGGTGGAAGAAGCCCTTCTAGCCATCCATGCTGCATCAAACGGATCACAAGAGTCGACTGACCCAAATTGCTCCTTCAGATTGCAGGATCCACGTGGCACTCAAGGTCTCGAAGGTAGATTCCGTGTCCGCACCCGGTTTGCGGGCTCGACGCATGCGCGACCGGCTTCCGTCGTGACAGCGACCATGCGCGCCTCCTCCGCGCGGGCCGAGATGACAATGACATGCTAGTTCCTCCTCGCCGGCGTGCTGGAGCACACGCTCATCCTCCTCTTCGTACGTTGCATGCATAGACGCGGCTCCACCAGCTGCTCGCGTACTTGCCAGCGCGGCGGCATCGCGGGGAGGGACTGCAGACGACGTGAGCGGGCGAGCCTTCAGCTTTATGGCACAGGGATGGCGGCGACACGAGGGTGATGGGCGAGAAATTGTTGGCCGGAGCAGGCGGGCACCAACATGCGCAACGGCGGCGACGGCATATTGACGAGTGCGTGTGTGGGAGCTTACTTTAGTTTTATATAAGGTTGGTCAAACTTAAAAGAAAACCGTACTATTACACGTAAACATTAGACTTAGGCAGCGCTCCTTTTATTAGTTAGTACCACATCCACGATACGGAATCCTGTGCAAGCGCGTGAACCGCGGCCGCGCGGTCAATCGAACAGTGCATCACCGTGTCACGCTCGAAGGACATCCACCGAACCTTTTTGTGAGTGTGAAAACAATCCTTGAATATTACTCAACTTTTTTTTCTTGGGAAAGTTCTTGACGCTGCAATATTTCCATATATTTCAATTTAGCTCCAGTTGGTGTTTATTAGGATTTGGACGTTTTAGGTGCGCCCTAGTTTTTTATAATACTGATTTTGTGTGTGTGACCGAGAGAGAACGTGTGTATGTGTCCATATGTGTGTTGTGGCGGAAGGGCAATGTGGAGATGGTGTGCGTGTGATACAGACATAGAGAGGTGTGAATGTGCAAATGATCATGCATGAGTGAGACATAGACAGATGCCGATACCTTGTGTATACATGAGAGAACGGTCTTCTAGTTTACTTGTGTGTGTGTGTGTGTGAGAGAGAGAGAGAGAGAGAGAGCATCCGTAACACAACAACCATCTCTCTCGATTCGTCCGTCCCTTGCACAATCGCATGCAACACATGCATCAACGCGCACATTTTGACACCCTCACCCGGCCCCTGCCCACCTCAAGGCCCGTACAATCTCTTCGTGAATACCCATTTCTCTCCTTAGGTTTGTTTTCTCTCAATATCTGACACACACACACACGCACACACACACACAGAGACACGTAGCACAACACACACACACACCCTCCCCCGAGCACACAATTCATCCCCATCCAAGGTTATACGGAGACCACTCTCGCTTGTGCTTCTTTGCACCCCAACATGCACAACACCTCAATCTTCAAAAATGGCATCGAGCAGATCAAAGACGGCGACCACGCCGCGCTAGAGAATGCAGGGTCATTTGGAAGCAGGGTGATGTGACGATGGCTGACTGACTCCTCCCCCCACCCTCTCTCTCTCTCTCTTGCACAAAATTACCAATCCCTCTCTCCCCCGCACAAAATTGTCAATCCCTCAACCCACGAGATCCTTCCCCTCTCGTCCATGTTTTTCCAGCTCTCTCATCAAACATGTTGTCTCTTCTCCTTCCACGTATACAGAATCCGGATGCACACGCATCTCACGTATATTACATATTTACATGTCTCCATCTTTCTCACAGACCTAACTTCTTCCTCTCTATTTCTCTCTCTATCTCTCTCTATGTCTCGTTAGGTTTGTCTCCTACTCCCTCATCCACATACATACAATCTTTCCTGCCCTATCTGCTCCATCTTCAAAAGCTCTCTCTGCACATTTCATTCACACATTGGGATATGTCAAAATGTTGCTTCTATAATGGCTGATGTAGAGTTATGGTTGTTTTTGTTGCATCCTACAAAGTAATAACTATGAAATGCATTTAGATTCTCATTTGACTGGGATTATGTGAGTTTGAGCATGTTGTGAAGTACTATAGACCTTGTATACATCTTGGGATTCGACAATGATTGTAACTATTGAATTGTATAGACCATTACATTCGTAGTCAATAGCCTAATATATTTATTTCACAATTTCAACAAATGATTAGTTCACTACAAACTAAGAAAACAAATGTGTACTCCCTCCATTTTTATTTAAGTCCGCGTATTAGCATTGGTCAAAGTCAAGTTTTGTAAACTCTCAGAAAGCTTATAACAAAAAATATTAACATATACAATAACAAATAAATACCATTAGATTCATTATTGAATGTACTTTCACATCATACATATTTGTTATGGTAAATGCTTATTTTTTTCTATAAACTTGGTCAAACTTTAGGAAGTTTGACTTCGGTAAAACCTAATATGCATAGTTTACTACTACTACTCGCTAGTTGCTTAGCCGAATCACTCAACACACCACACGGGGAGACCAGTGTCACAAAATTTTGAGGTCGGCGGGAAAATCTCCCGCGACCCTGAATCGAGTAGTGGGAAGTTACCATCATAGCCTTCGGAACAGGCCTACGGATGACGCTTGGTAGGGGGTTGTTTTCGTAACTTCAGGTTCACCCTACCTAGCCAACCCCACCCCGGCACCCAGAGTAGTACACCTGAATACTCCCCATTTTCTATCCCCACCGCAAAATAGACTTCTCCACGGCACCGCAGCCTTCATGCTCCTCCCGCTTTACATCGGCGCACTCGTCCACCGCAGCACATCTGCCTCATCGACGACCTCGTACGCCGCACTGGAGCTGGTCCACTATCGTCGTTGTACCCGGAGCCTCTTCCCCGACATCGTCTTCCACGGTCTCGGATCTGCTTCCCGGAAGCCGATGCCAAGCGCCGAAGTACCACCGTCGTGGACAATGAACTGACTCTCGTTGCCGACCATGACTCTTAGAGGCCGCCGCGACCATCTTCTCCTCCTTGATTGGTAATGTGTCTATTGAATCACTTAGCAGTACATGTGCAGTTCCAATTTTGTTCATACCTACCCTTCAAATTTCTTGGGTGCTATTGTTCCTGTAAAAGTAATTGGTTATAGCCTCCATTGTCCAACAGAATATCAGCTTGTAATTGTGCGTCGCTCCTATATTGCGCTGTGCTTGGGTAGGTTTTTCATCTGCAACCAGTAGTGTTGAAAATGATGGAAAGGTTTTTAGAACTAGCAAGATGCCCATGCGTTGCACGCATCAAGATGCATTTGTATGAGTAGTTTATCTTGTGGGAGAAAAGGATGAACGAGGGAAGGCCTTATTTGCAAATCTAGAGAAGGGTATGGGTATCTTTTTGCAAAATTCCCATTTGTTTCCTTCCTATCTGTCAGATATAAATCGGACGGCCTATATTGCAAGAAAAAAAAGTATAGAGAAAAAAAAGTAGACAGTAGAGAAGTAGAGATAAATATTAAATATTAAGTATAAATAAATATAACAGTAGAGAAGAGAGTAGAGATAGCTGAGACGTCAGGAAAGGATTATGCGCGCGCGGGAAGAAGCGACCGGGCGTGCGCTAGTTTTGGCGTGCGGCGTCCGGCACGCTTTATAAAATCCAACACCCTCCCACCGCTCTATGCCTTGCAACCGCTCTCTCCCCGCTCTGTGCCTTGCCACTGCTCTCTCCCTGCTCTTTTTCGCCTTGCCGCCGCCGCGACACCATGCCGCCGCGTCACCGGGAAACTTGGGGATACCACGGCGTCCGCGCGCGCCTCTCCGGCGGCTTCTCCGCCGAGATCCAGTTTCGCGGGATGCGCCTCGGCCTCAGCAATTTCGACACCGCCAACGAGGCCGCCTCCGCGTACGACGCGGCGGTGTGGCGCCTCTGGTAGCCTCATAGAACATTGAACTTCCCCAACGTGCCGACGCAGGAGCGGGTGCAAGAGCTCGCGCCTCTGCCGCGGCTTAGCACCGACGAGGATTGTTGCAACAACTGGAGGCAGGAGCATTGTCTCGGCATCGCCGAGAAGGACGAGGAAGCCATGGCGTTGTGGCGCCAACACTTCCCGCAGGACATCATCAACAATCACGAGTTTTACGCGCAAAGGAGGGCGGAGAGGGATAAGAGGAGGGCGGTGCGAGCCGCCTATCACGAGGACAAGCGTAGGCGAAAAGCGGACGCTCAATTCAACATGAGGCTAGGAGCAGTGTCGCCCTAGGAATCCGACGACGATCGATATCTTCACGCATATAGTTAGACGTTGGAGGAGGACATCACCGAGGAGGAGTCGGACAACAAGGAGTAGTTGAATTATCTTTTTTTATCTATATATGCTGAGAACTATCCTATACTCTCTAGTCTCTACTTCTCGATCTCAGCACTGTAAACGCTTTTTTAAAGCGCTGCGCGTTGTGATTCTGTTGGAGATGCTCTAACATGGCAGACGAGTGCTTTAATGTTGCCCACAAGATGCGCGAGTATTACTAGTAGTATATTTTTCTTGCCATGTTGAGATTTTAAAACCACGAGTGCGAACGTGCAGAGGAGCAATGAAGACCAAACACGGGATATTCGGGACATCTTCAAGGAGCGTGGCAAGTTAAAGAGGAGCTGCACCGAACCTGTAAAACGAGCTTTGGTAAGTAACACCCTTTCAATTACTTTCGTTTAGCCTCGTGTTCTTCGATGTGTATATGTTGTAGTTTTCACTTCTCCGAGTTCTGTTTATCTGGCTTCTACTAAATGGATCTAGGTTGCTCTGAGTATTGATCTAAAAACGAAGTAACTTCATGTCAGGATGCAGTTCCTGCGAGGAGGGAAGTATGGTCAACCTCGAGATCATGTTTCCAAAATGAGGCTGGATTACACACAAGGTACCAGTTCCCTAATGATGCTGGATTAGACACAAGGTGCAAATTCCTAGATGATGCTGGATTACACAAAAGCCAGGTGGAATCGTCAGCTGTTCGTGTCCTCGTGGCATTAGTAAAGGATGAAAGAAAGCATGCAGCAGCCCTTGAGAATGTAGCTGAGTTCCTGAAGAAGCGAAAAGAGCAATCAGATGCTCTCTTCACCCAAGCCAAAGAAGAGATGGAAGAAGCCAGAAATAAGCTAGCAGAGGCAGAGCAGGCTAGGCGTCTCCTGCTATCTAAAACTGTTGTCAATACAAAATTTCCTTCATAATAGCTAGGTTCAAATGTTTATCCAGTCAGCATGTCTGTTGTGATGTCCGTGCATCTACTGATGTGACACAAAATGTTTTTTGGGTCATGTAATAACAGTAATTACTTTCCAAACAATAATAGATGAAGCATTGGACAGGGTATAGTTCACGCGCAAGCCCGACATTCCAAGTTCAACTTCCACATCAAACTCATGTGCACAGATATCTGCACATTCATACATAATGTCCACAACCATGATTCACTTCAAAGCCAAAAAAATGTGAGGAGAGTTATAAATAAAGAAAAACCTCTACTAGTTCCTGCTACCAATGCGAGCACAACAAGTCAATACCATGCGTAAATTAATTATATTTTAGTCATTTTTTGTGTTCTAAAATGCCTGCCGGTTCGCGGAAGGACGTGTTGCCGGCACACGCGCGGATTCAATGAAGGCAGGCGGGCACTCTTAAGCTGGTTGCACGCGGCGAGGAGGCGTGCTCAGTCGGGACTGCAGCGAGTGCGGCCCTCTTGGCCGGCGCACTGGTTCAATGCCTGTGCTATGAGAGGTCGCGTCCGTGTCAGAGCAATCACTCCCTCCAGTCCTTTTTGTTTTGGTATAACAAAATCTCGTTTTCCATTCACATTTTACAAGTAAAATTCGTGGACAAACTTTGACCCAAAGTACGATGGGGACTAGTAAACCAGAATGGAGGTAGTAGTTTTTTTAATCAAAGAAGAGTTTCCCCTTCCGATTTTCATTACTGAAAACCAGCATCTAAATCTAAACCATAGTATTTTCCCTAGAACTACCAGGTTCAACATCTCACAACATAAACCCATACAACCATACGCCAAGGAGGTACATAGTACTATGAATTCCATGTTTGCTCCATACCAATCATTCTAAAAACTAGTTACTACTTATAACGCGCCATTGAAAATTGGAACTCTTAATCCCGCTAAAAAATGATATTTTAAACGTGGCTACTCGATCTGTGGCAACTGGCGAGCCACCGCGCTCCAAGTCGTTCACCTATGGTCCCGACCATCAACTCCTACGGATCAAATTATCACGCGAGCTGACTATTCCTACAAAGGTGCCCCACCACGTACCCGGTACCCGCGAATGCAGCAATCATGCACCTAGGGTTTTAGGGTTTATTTGTTAACATCGCCTTTACGTAACACTCATGTGTGCGAGACAGCGAGAGGCCGACTATGTGCGTGCGCCTCTTCTCTTCGTATATGTACTCCACCATTTGTCTGGTGTCCAAAAAATTATAATAACTACTAGCAATGTGCCAATGCGTTGCCACATGATCAAAGTAGATTAATACATATTCACTGATTTGATAGAAAAAAAGTCTAGTTTTGAAATAGGTATATCACTCGAAGGTCGGAAAGATTGCGCAGAGTGTGTGATGTATTGTTGCTAGAAAGCGACGAGCCGACCACGTATGCGGAAGCGATGGTGAGTCTAGATTCTGAGGCATGGCTGGAGGCCATGAGATCCGAGTTAAAGTCCATGGATGAGAATCAAGTCTGGGACTTGGTTGATCCGCCACCTGGCGTAATTGCCATTGGTTGCAAATGGGTTTTTAAGAAGAAAACCGATGTGGATGGAAATGTTCAGATCCACAAAGCTCGGCTTGTCACTAAAGGTTATGGACAAGTTCATGGAATTGACTATGACGAGACTTACTCGCCACTAGCGATGCCGAAGTCGGTGAGGATCGTACTAGCTATAGCTGCATATTTTGATTACGAGATATGGCAGATGGATGTCAAAACGGCTTTCCTTCACAGAAATTTAACCGAGGACATGTATATGATACAGCTCGAGGGTTTTGTTGATCCGACTAGCGTTAGTAAGGTATGCAAGCTCAAGAGATCCATTTATGGGTTGAGGCAAGCATCTCGGAGCTGGAACATTCGTTTTGATGAGGTCGTCACTGGTGTCAGTTTCATCAAAAGCGAAGAGGACGCTTGTTTATACAAGATGTTAGGTGGGAGCTCGGTAGTGTTTTTGATCTTGTATGTGGATGACATATTACTGATAATGATGTTTCAATGTTGAACTCGGTCAAGGAATCATTAAATGGCAAGTTTTCAATGAAAGACCTTGGTGAGGCAGTCTATATTTTAGGCATTAAGATCTATAGAGATAGATCGAGGAGGCTGCTCGGCTTAAGCCAGAGCATGTACATAGATAAAGTGTTGGTTAAACATGAGTGAGGAAAAGAAAGGGTTCTTGCCACTCTCACATGGTATAAGGCTAAGCGAGACTCAAAGTCCTTCGACATCTGATGAGCGAAGCAGGATGAGTAGGATTTCGTATGCCTCGGCAATCAGATCCATCATGTATGCCATGATATGTACACGGCCTGATATTGCTTTTGCAATAAGCCTAACAAGTAGATACCAGGCTAACCCAGGTGAGAGTCACTGGGCAGCGGTAAAGACTATTTTGAAGTACCTGAAAAGGACTAAAGAGATGTTCCTAGTTTATGGATGTGAGGAAGAGCTCGTCGTAAGGGGTTACGCTGATGCTAGTTTCCAAACCAATAGAGATGATTGTCGATCACAGTCTGGATTCGTGCATGTCACGAACGGAGGAGCAGTGAGCTGCATGAGTTCCAAGCAAGATATGGTGGCCGATTCTACCACAGAAATCAAATACATTGCGGCTTGTGAAGCTGCAAAGGAAGGTGTTTGGATCCAACATTTTCTGGATGATCTTGGTATTTTCCCAGCCTCGGTAAACCGTTGGACCTTTATTGTGATAATTCTGGTGCCATCGCACAAGCCAAGGAGCCGAGGAATCACCACAAGGTCAGACACATAGATCAGAAATATCACCTGATACGAAAGATCGTAAAGAATGGTGATGTAGACATATGCAAAATTCACACTGATGCAAATGTTGCAGATCCGTTGACTAAGCCGCTTCCACAACCCAAGCATGAGGGGCACGTTAGAGCTATGGGCATTTGATGTCTATTTGATTGACAATAGTGCAAGTGGGAGACTGTTGGAGATATGCCCTAGAGGCAATCATGTATGATGATATTTCCTATGTGTTTATGAATAAAGATAGTCCTTGGACATTATCAATGATGTGTATTAGCAAGTACGTGACTTGTTTGTGGGACTATGCATTGTATGATGACTGTCCTAAAAGGTCCCTAGTCGAAAGGGTTGTGTGGACACGCAGCCAACTAGACTAGCATATGACACGGTCGATGGCTTGGTCTCACTAGCCATGGAGCATTGGATGCTAACTGGATAATATGGACTTGGAAAGGTCTGGTCGGATTCGACGTAGTCAGATCCGAGTCGAGATAAGGTCTGAGTCGGACAGACCCAACTATGATACGCAGCGATATGTCATCTTTGAGTCTCTAGTACAACATACGTTCTATGTACTAAGACCTGAGCTGACGCATGTACTCGGGATGGTGATAGACCTGCTTTGGGCCGACCAAACGCTACTCCATAACTAGGTAGTTACAAAGGTAGGTTTCGGGCTTGTGCAGTTCCATGTTGTGAGACATGGTTAAGCAAGATGGGATTTGCCCCTCCGATCAGGAGAGATATACTCTGGGCCCCTCGTGTGATCCGACCAGGATAAGCATGGCCATGCGACCTGGATTATGAGATAATCCGAATAGTGGTCGGAATCACTGTGAAAGCACAAGTGCTCCCTGGGAGGTTTTGGTACTTAATGTCAACATATCTTTTGTTGGACTAACACTTTTACCTAGTATATTTCAGACAAGTTCAACAATGCAGTGGCATGGACTAAAGGATGTGGAACCCCTTCAAGATGCTAAGGACAAAGGATTGGCTCAAGCTTCAAGCTCAAGACTCTACATTTTATATTTTAGTGGTCCAAGATCACATTGAGTCTATAGGAAAAGCCAATACTATCAAGGAGGGATGAGGTGTTGTTTAATGAGTTTCTTGCTCCACAGTGCTTAGTGATATGCTCCAAATCCCTCTACTACTTTCCCATATCCACACATGACCTAAACCAAAAGTCAAACTCGGCCCCACCGATTCTTTCTATCCGGCGCCACCGAGTTCAGATATCATAGCCACTGCCACAAACCCTAGGCAAATCGGTCTCACCAACAGGGATCTCAGTCTCACCGAGATGGGATTGTAATCTCTCTGTGTATGTCCATTATCAAAATCAGTCTTACTGACATTAAATAATCGGTACTACCGAGATTACAATGCAAACTCTCTGGATAACTTATTATCAAAATTGGTCTCACCGAGTTTGAGTAATCGGTCCCACTAAGTTTGCCTGACCAACTCTCTGGTTAGCTTATTACCAAAATCGGTCCCACCGAGTTTGTGTAATCGGTCTCACCGAGATTACGTTATGCCCTAACCCTAACCATATCGGTCCTACCGAGTTGCATGTCGGTCCCACCGAAAACCCTAACGGTCACATTGTTTACTGAATCGGTCTGACCGAGTTTGTTGATTCGGTCCCACCGAGATTGGTAAATTGCGTGTAATGGTTAGACTTGGTGTGGAGGCTATATATACCCCTCCGTCTCCTCTTCATTTGTGGAGAGAGCCATCAGAACAAACCTACACTTCTAACTTACCATTTCTGAGAGAGAACCACCTACTCATGTGTTGAGGCCAAGATATTCCATTCTATCATATGAATCTTGATCTCTAGCCTTCCCCAAGTTGCTTTCCACTCAAATCTTCTTTCCACCAAATCCAAATCCTGTGAGAGAGAGTTGATTGTTGGGGAGACTATCATTTGAAGCACAAGAGCAAGGAGTTCATCATTAACACACCATTTGTTACTTCTTGGAGAGTGGTGTCTCCTAGATTGTCTAGGTGTCACTTGGGTGCCTCCGACAAGATTGTGGAGTTGAACCAAGGAGTTTTTAAGGGCAAGGAGATCGCCTACTTCGTGAAGATCTACCGCTAGTGAGGTAAGTCCTTCGTGGGTGACGACCACGGTGGGATAGACAAGGTTGTTTCTTCGTGGACCCTTCATGGGTGGAGCCCTCCGTGGACTCGCGCAACCGTTACCCTTTGTGGGTTGAAGTCTCCATCAACGTGGATGTACAATAGCACCACCTATCAGAACCACGGCTCAAAAATCACCGTGTCTCCAAATTGCGTTTGAAATCTCCAAACCCTTCCCTTTACATTCTTGCAAGTTGCATGCTTTACTTTCCGCTGCTCATATACTCTTTGCATGCTTGCTTGAATTGTGTGAAGATTGCTTGACTTGTGCTAAGATAGCTAAAATCTGCCAAAGACTAAAATTGGGAAAAGGCATAGTTTTAATTGGTCAAGTAGTCTAATCACCCCCCCTCTAGACATACTTCTTAGATCCTAGAAGTGGTATCAGAGCTTTGGTCTCCATTGCTTTGGTTTAATCACCATTGGAGGAAGATGGATGAGTCTACTTTGGGGAGTCTTAGACATCGAGTGCCTATACTTGATGGAGAATATTTTCACGAGTGAAAAAATGAGATACTTGTAATTTTTAATCAATATCATTTGAACAAGTACATTGCTAGTCCTTGTGCACCTCATTTTGATCCTATGCATCCTACCATTGATGAGTCGATTGACATGATTAGGAATGTTAGAACTGTTAATCTTATCACTAGAGGCTTGCCTAGAAACTTGACTGGAAAACTGCCTACTCTTGAGTGTGCCTACATTATATGGAAATTTCTTGAGGAACGATTTCCCAATTACTCCTTGAAAAATCTGGATGAAATTCTTCATAAGTCTATTGCCTTGAGTAAGATGAATTCCAATGATCCTATGTTTGGAAATTGTCTATTTGAACTTACAAATCTTATGCGTGCCAAAGGAAATATTGGAATTATTAGCGATCTTATTTCCGAGGCTACTAGAATTCATAGAGGAGATTATTGTCAAACTCATACTAATGAATCACTCTCACTAGGAATTGATCCACCACATGACGATGTTGAACATGGATATTATGATGAGGATGATGATGATGCAATGAGACACTTTGGTCTTATGGCAAATCTTCGGGGATATATGGCAGGAGGAAAGGAATGGGTTCTTGACACTAGATGTACCGATCACATGATCGGAGATAAAGACATGTTTCGTGAGCTTGCTAAAAATGATGGTCCTCGAAAGTATGTCACTTTCGGTGACAACTCAAAGGGTAAGGTGGTTGGCCTCGGTAAGATGGCCATCTCACATAGTCCTGGCCATCTCAGGTCCGGCCCTGTCGGCCCACCCAGGCCCGGCCTTAAAATCCAGGGCCTAGGCCTGATGGGCTTGCCCATGGGCCGAGCTTGGGCCTGAGTTTTGAGCCCATCAGTAGGTCCTGGTCGGGCTTGGGCTTAGCATATTGGCATTTTAAGGAAGAGGTCCGGCCCACGGCCCTAAGCCCTAAGGGCTTTTTAGGGCTTTTTACCAGATGGGCCGGGCTTGGGCTTGAAAAGTAGGCCCAGTGATAGGGCCTGGGAGGGCCCGGGCCTCAGTTTTCTGCCGTGGGCTTTTTCAGGCCCGGCCCAAGCCCGGCCCAGCCCGGCCCATGGCCAGATATAATCTTCTCACATGATAGCTCCATTCAGAATGTTATGCTCGTTGAATCTCTTGGCTACAACTTACTTTTCGTATCTAGACTTGCTGATTTCGGTTTCAGTGTCCTATTTACTGAAGTAGATTGCCAAGTGTTTCATAGAGACAATCATAAAATGGTCTTTACCGGTATACGTAGAGGTGATCTTTACATTGTTGATTTCACTAAAAAGGCTCAACCTAGAACTTGCTTCATTGCTAAATCCTCTAAAGGTTGGTTATGGCATAGACGACTAGGTCACGTTGGCATGAGAAACCTTGACAAGCTTATTAAAGGAAATCATATCCTTGGTGTCAATGATGTCATATTTGATAAGGATAGACTTTGCAGTGCTTGTCAAGCAGGTAAACAGGTTGGAGGAAGGCATCCCGTGAAGAACATCATGACCACAAGGAGGCCACTTGAGCTACTTCATATGGATCTCTTTGGTCCCAATGCTTACAAAAGTCTCAGTGGAAATTCTTTTGGTCTAGTTATAGTTGATGATTTTTCAAGATTTACGTGGGTGTTCTTTCTCGATGACAAATCACAGGTCCAAAAGATTGTTGACACCAGATTTTGGCATGGTCAAAAACATAATTGAGAAGGCCTCAAATGGAGAAGTGCTCAAAATGATAAAGTTCTGTATCGTCAAAAGGAGAAACCTTGATATTTGGGCCGTAGCCATCCGATCTCATCTTTAAGGCCGAAGTTGTGTTTTGAGTATTCAGATTTTGTATTCAGAATACTATTCGGCTGATTACGCCCCCAAGATGGCATCATATGAGAAAAGTTCCTACACGGATTGTCTTCGTCTCGTCGAGACGATCGATTTTGATATAAGAAACGTCTAAATCGGAGTTCGTATGCAAAAGTTAGAGCCGAAAATACGCAGCTGCATCAGGATGGCCAGACACTCCGGGAATGATCATCCGGGTTTTGGATTTCTCCGAGGACGGCCGGACACTCCGGGGTTGTTTGTCCGGGTTTTGGATTTTTCTGCCGCAGACTTCGGAAAACAGCCTAAAACCCCCTCAAGATGGCCTCTGATAAAAAAACGTTCAACATAAAAGTTGTTCGTCTCGTCGAAGCGGTCAAGATTGCTTTTGGGCTCGTTTCCATCCGAGGTTGTTTACCACCAACAAAAATACCCGCAAAGTGCAGCCAGTTTAAACCGAACATTTTTGGAAAGTTCGGATAAAACCAGTCCGAATTTGACTAGGGTTTTGGACGTGAATTGATGCAATTTTCTTGTAAGGAAAGCCTAGATGAATCATTTTCTTGTACGGGAAGTCCAGCCACCTCTTATATATGTTGGGGGTGACGGCCGATTGAACAACACACAATCGCAAAACTCATCTACTTTTTACCCTACTTTTACATCTCTCCCTTGTTCTTTCTCTCTCGTTCTTTGTTCGTTCTTCGTATTGAAGGGCAGTGATCCTCGAGGCTCTAGGCGCGGGCGAACCGACCTAGGGCAGCCCATAGCCGTCGTGTGTCCAGACGGGGTCCCTCCCGGGCGTGTGGGGTTTCGGGTCCTGAAAAGCACCCGCCGGATTGCTTGCGAACCGCGCTTCCGGACGGGTCTCCTTCGGCGTTAGCTGTGGTGCATCACCCTCGGCGTCGGAGGTACACGGTGACGTGTTCGTGTGCAAACACACTTGTTGGCGACTCCGCTGGGGACGAAAGATCAAGAATCATCATCAACCATGTCTAATCTCCCCAAGCCCTCAGAAGTTGACGCCGATAACATCATTAAGCCCGGTCTTGATGAACTATCGGATGAGCATCGCCAAGCCTACGAAGCGTGCAAGAAGCAGCGTGAAGAGGCTTTTGAGGCGCTCAAGAAGAAGCGCGAGGAGGATTTGGAAGCGTTTCTTTCAAGTTTCAAGAAGGACCGTCAAGGCAACATCACTCCGGTTAGAAACGTCAATTTTCCTCCCCTCATCGACGAACAAGATGTAATCACTGTGAGTAAAGTTTTTTCTCCAGAGCAAGTGGTTGTGATTGAAAGTCTTGTTAGCAAGGGTAATGTGATGACATACAATTCTTTTGTGGCTAGTGCTAATGCTCAGAAAAATATGCCTCCGTCATCTAGTGGTACTGTTGGTGTATCTAAAAACGCTAGTCCAACTTTACCTATTTCATCGGTACCTCCTATACAACAACAATATAGTATGCTGTTGAATTTTTACCCTAGTCAAACCAACCAGCTTATGACTACACCTACATACCCTAGTCCTATTATGAGTGTGCCCAATTCAGCGTCAACGCCAAATCATTTTTTCACACCACCCATAGGCACAAGTATGTTTGGTCTTCCGCTAAAATTATGGTTCGGCGCCCATCCCACAAGTTGCACCAATAGCTAGTACTCAGGTTGCTCCTATGTCATTGCCACAAACAGCTTCATCTATCTCGGATCCAATTTTAGCTAAATTAAGGGAGGATTTGCATAAGATGTTTCTAGAAACTTTCGGAAACGAGCCGAAAGTAAAGAGTCGTGTGTATCAAAAGCCTTATCCTGAACACTTCGATGCAATTTCTTACCCTCAAGGTTATAAGGTTCCTGATTTTGTTAAATTTAGTGGTGAGGGTACGAAAACAACTTGGGAGCATGTGAGTCAGTATCTAGCATAGTTGGGTGAAGCAGGTTCCATAGAAGAGTTGAAAGTGCATTTATTTCCCTTGTCTTTAACTGGTACCGCATTTTCATGGTTTGCTGTTTTACCACATGGCTCAATTCTTTTATGGTCGCAATTAGAGCAAAAGTTTCATGATCACTTTTATAGCGGCGATAATGAGCTAAAGTTGTCACATCTTACATCGGTTAGGCAGAAACATGATGAATCGGTCACCGATTACGTCAAGAGATTTAGAGATATAAAGAACCGATGTTATAGCTTAGTGATAACTAAGAGAGACTTGGCGGATCTTGTTCTTAATGGTTTAAAAACTCACATTAAAGAGAGGTTGGAAAGTTATGAGTTTTTGAATATTAACCAAGTCTTGCAAAAGGCGTTGGCTCAGGAGAGTCGAAGTAAAGAGGTTCATAGGTCTACAACCGATCGTCCTAGAATGCATATGATTGAACACAATGATGATAATTCGGACGATGAGGTTGATGTCTATACTACTGAATTCGTTTGGTCCTCAAAGGCCAAACCCTATATGTGCAATGCTCTTAAGCCGATTCGCAAGAATCGTGATGAGGATATGAGGTTCACTTTTGATATATCAAAGTGTGATAAAATATTTGATGCTCTCTTGCAAGACAAGATGATTAGAATATCACACACCATACCGCCGTTTGAGGAGCTAAAACAGCGTGCTTATTGCAAGTACCATAATTCATTTTCTCATGCTACTAATGATTGCAATGTTTTTCGATGACAGATACAATCGGCCATTAATGACGGACGATTGAATTTTGCTGAGATGCAAGTTGATAAACAACCCTTCCCGATAAACACCATGGACTTGGAAGGGAAGAAAATGTTAATTCGGCCTAACATAGCCGAATCCTCTAATAAAGATAATGTTGTTATTGGTGAACCCAGGAATAGCAAGGAGGGCGACAAGGTCTTGGGAAGAAAGATTGTGCTTGAGAAGCAACCCGATGGCAAGGAAGTGTTGAAGATCTCTATAAAAAATGCTACACTCGGGGGGCAACCACAAGTGCAAGAGGATACTCATGTTAAATTGATCAAGCCTAAGAATTCAGAAGTTGGCAAGTGGAAAAAGAATGAAACTAAGTACAAGAAAATCAAGCCAACTTTTGATATGTTGCTATCCAAATATGCAAGTCAAGCGGCCAGTTCTAGCTCTAATCGGCCATCACATTCAAAGCGTTCAAGATTGCCTATGGAGCAAGAGTTTCGACGCTATGTAAGGCCATATGGGTCATGGGCACCGACACCATGGATGTCACAACCCTGCTATGCGCCATATTACATGAGAGGCTTCAGTGGAGGATGGGGGAAGCCCCCAATGGCTCCTTATGCTTTTCATATGGGGCGGGCAGCACCTAGAAGGCCTGCTCACGAGAGACTTTATTATCCCTCACAAGGCCGTTTGAGCTATGGTGCTAATCGGTCAACAAAAATTTCTCCAAGTAAGGCCAACAAAAAAGTGTGGCGTGTTAAGTCACCTAATGCGGAAATTGCAGAATGTGACAAGCAAAAGGAGATCGAAAAGCCGGTTGTTGGTAATCTGGCTACTTCTAATGGTGATATTGTTATTGTTCAGCAGGGTTCGATGGTTAATGATCATGAGGCGAGCACAAGCAAGACCAAACCAAGGGATCCCAAATATACTCAACCTAAGTGGTGTCCTCCCGGTTTAACTAAGACCATGAAAAGGAGATTACAACGCATGAGGAACCACGAGAAGGTAGAGCATAACGAGGAGAGGCAAAGGGATGAATTTTTCAGTAAAATTCGGCCCATGGCACTCACAAACAAGTGTGGAGGCCTAAACAAAAACAAAACACAAATGCTTCTACATTAGCTGCAGCAATACCTTCATCACTGAAGGAGGATGATGCGACCCCTATTACATTGTCCACACCACCTGAAACATCCCCTTAAATTGAGGAAACTTTAAGCCCAATATACACATTGGGAGATGAAGATGAGATGGTGGATTATGAATCTACGCCGGTTCATGAAGGTATGGATAATAATATGGTATATTACTTACCTGCCGAGTTTCGTGCTACACGTGAAGAAGGGGAGGTATCCAAGCTGGATTTTGGTCCTAAGAATGCTATCTTCGAGAAGCCAAGAGAACCGGTGAAACACTTGAAGCCATTGTACCTCAAAGGTCATATTAACGGATCATCGGTTGCTAGGATGCTCGTTGATGGTGGTGTTGTGGTAAATTTTATGCCCTACTCGGTCTTCAAAAAGTTGGGGTTAGATGATGATGCGTTGATGAAGACCAATATGGTACTTAATGGATTCGAGGGTAAAGAAAAGACAGAGGCCAAAGGTGTGATGTGCATGGAACTCACCGTGGGAAGCAAAACCTTGGCCACCACATTCTTCATCGCCGAGGTGCAAGGTAACAATAATGTTATATTAGGTCGCGATTGGGTTCATGCTAACCAATGTGTGACATCTACCATGCATCAATTTTTAATACAATGGATCAATGATGAGGTAGAAATCATTCACGTGGATAATTCGGCTTGTGTTGCTTTGGCCGATGCATCGGTGGATTGGAATCATCCCGATGTAACTTGCTTAACAGGGCGTGACCTCTCGGAGTTTGATTTTCTTAGTGCTACAAGGAACGGGTTCATTCCCATCTCCTTAAAGCCGATTGGTGGTAATCGGTTACAAGGTATGATGTGAACAAGAAGTTAAAATCAACGGCCGATATATAACTATCGCCCTTAGCATAAACATGGCCGATACATAATTATCGTCCTGAGAAAAATAAATGGCCGATGGAGTGTTGACATCGTCCTTAAAACAAATACATTGCAAATTATTTTTCGGCACGCAAGTTTTGCCGAAAAATAGGGGGGCATGTGTTGACACCAGATTTTGGCATGGTCAAAAACATAATTGAGAAGGCCTCAAATGGAGAAGTGCTCAAAATGATAAAGTTCCGTATCGTCAAAAGGAGAAACTTTGATATTTGGGCCGTAGCCATCCGATCTCATCTTTAAGGCCGAAGTTGTGTTTTGAGTATTCAGATTTTGTATTCAGAATACTATTCGGCTGATTACACCCCTAAGATGGCATCATATGAGAAACGTTCCTACACGGATTGTCTTCGTCTCGTCGAGACGATCGATTTTGATATAAGAAACGTCTAAATCGAAGGTCGTATGCAAAAGTTAGAGCCGAAAATGCGCAGCTGCATCAGGATGGCCAGACACTCCGGGAATGATCATCCGGGTTTTGGATTTCTCCGAGGACGGCCGGACACTCCGGGGTTGTTTGTCCGGGTTTTGGATTTTTCTGCCGCAGACTTCGGAAAACAGCCTAAAACCCCCTCAAGATGGCCTCTGGGCAAAAAACGTTCAACATGAAAGTTGTTCGCCTCGTTGAAGCGGTCAAGATTGCTTTTGGACTCGTTTCCATCCGAGGTTGTTTACCACCACAAAAAAGACCCACAAAGTGCAGCCAGTTTAAACCGAACATTTTTGGAAAGTTCGGATAAAACCAATCCAAATTTGACTAGGGTTTTGGACGTGAATTGATGCAATTTACTTGTAAGGAAAGCCTGGATGAATCCTTTTCTTGTACGGGAAGTCCAGCCGCCTCTTATATATGTTGGGGGTGACGGCCGATTGAACAACACACAATCGCAAAACTCATCTACTTTTTAACCTACTTTTACATCTCCCCCTTGTTCTTTCTCTCTTGTTCTTTGTTCGTTCTTCGTATTGAAGGGCAGCGATCCTCGAGGCTCTAGGGGCGGGCGAACCGACCTAGGGCAGCCCATAGCCGCCGCGTGTCCAGACGGGGTCCCTCCCGGGCATGTGGGGTTTCGGGTCCTGAAAAGCACCCGCCGGATTGCTTGCGAACCGCGCTTCCGGATGGGTCTCCTTCGGCGTGAGCTGCGGTGCATCACCCTCAGCGTCGGAGGTACACGGTGACGTGTTCATGTGCAAACAAAGATCTTCAAAAACTTCGCCAGAAAGGCTCAAAATCAGTTTGAAGTGAAGATCAAGAAGGTTCGCAGCGACAACCGAACAGAGTTCAAAAACGCAAATGTGGACACCTTTCTTGATGAATAAGGGATTTCACATGAGTTATCGGCTACGTACACACCTCAACAAAATGGAGTTGTTGAGAGGAAGAACCGGACGCTCATCGAAATGGCAAGAACGATGCTTGATGAGTACAAGACGCCGAAGCACTTTTCGGCAGAAGCAGTTGAGACAGTTTGTCATGCAACAAATCGCTTGTATCTTCACAAGCTACTAGGCAAGACAGCATACGAGCTTCTCATCGGTAACAAACCCCAAGTTGGATACTTTCGAGTATTCGGCTCAAAGTGCTACATTCTTGATAAGCATTGTCGTTCTAAATTTGCACCTAAGTCTCATGAAGGTTTCCTACTTGGTTATGGCTCAAACTCTCACACATACCGTGTCTACAACAATTTCACCCGAAAGGTTGAAGAAACGGTAGATGTGAAGTTTGATGAATCTAACGGCTCGCAAGTAGAGCAATTGCCAATTTATATAGAAGACAAAGACCCCTCAGAAGCAATCCAAGACTTGTCTATTGGCAAGATTCGTCCAACGGAGGTGAAGGAGAGTACCTCGTCCGTCCAAGTGGAAGCTTCTACTTCACGACAAGGTGAACCAAGAGTTGATACGGAAGCATCCACAAGTGGGACACACCAAGATGAAGAAAACGAGGAAGTACATCAAGAACGTCAACAACCTCCTTCTCCACCACGACAAGAGAACGACAACGCCAATAATGAAGAAGGCCAAGAAGAAGAACAACAAGATGAAGAAGATGTTCAACCAAGACCCAAGCAAAAGCTTTCATGAGTTCGAGCAAGAATTGCTAAAGACCATCCCGTCGAGCAAATCTACAACGATATCCAAACCGGGAGAATCACTCGCTCTAAAACTCGTTTAGCTAACTTTTGTGAACACTATTCATTCATCTCTAGCATTGAACCTATGAAGGTTGAAGAAGCATTGGAAGATCCGTATTGGATAAATGCTATGCATGAAGAGCTACACAACTTTGAGAGAAATCAAGTTTGGACATTGGTTGAGAAGCCCGACAACAACCACAACATCATCGGTACCAAATGGGTGTTTCTCAAGAAGCAAGATGAAGATGGACAAGTAGCTCACAACAAAGCATGTCTTGTCACCCAAGGCTACACACAAGTCGAAGGTATGGACTATGGTGAGACTTATGCTCCCGTTGCTAGACTTGAGCCCATTCACATCTTACTTGCCTATGCTAATCACCATGATATCACCTTATACCAAATGGACATTAAAAGTGCTTTTCTAAATGGTGAAATAGAGGAGGAAGTTTATGTTAAACAACCTCCCGGCTTTATTAATCCTAAGAAACCCAATCATGTCTATAAACTTCGCAAAGCTCTTTATGGTATTAAACAAGCTCCTAGAGCTTGGTATAAATGCTTAACCAAGTTCCTTATTGAAAAAGGCTTTGAAATAGGGAAAATTGATTCTACACTTTTTACTAAAAGGGTTAATGGAGAATTATTTGTATGCCAAATTTATGTTGATGATATTATATTTGGATCAACTAACCCTCATTTTAGTGAGAAGTTTGGAAAGCTAATGTCGGAGAAGTTTGACATGTCAATGATGAGTGAACTCAAATTCTTTCTTGGCATGCAAATCAAGCAAACTAAGGAAGGTACTTTTGTCTCTCAAACGAAGTACACTAAGGACTTATTCAAGAAGTTCAATATGCAAGAATGAAAAGGTATGTCTACACCCATGCCTACTAGCGGACATCTTGATTTGACCAAAGATGGTGAACCGGTTGATCAAAAGGTTTATCGCTCTATGATTGGTTCATTGTTATACCTATGTGCATCACGTCCCGATATTATGCTAAGTGTGTGCATGTGTGCAATATATCAAGCTGCACCTAAAGAATGTCATCTTAAGGCCGTGAAAAGGATAGTGAGATATTTAATTCATACACCAAATTTTGGCATTTGGTATCCTAAGAGGGCCTCTTTCGATCTTGTTGGCTACTCCGACTCGGACTATGCCGGAGACAAGGTTGATAGAAAGTCCACTTCGGTACTTGTCAATTCCTTGGTAGATCTCTTGTATCTTGGTCTTCCAAGAAACAAAACTCGGTATCCTTATCCACCGCCGAAGCGGAATACATTGCCGCTGGTTCATGTTGTGCTCAATTACATTGGATGACCCAAACTCATAAAGATTATGGGATATATGTGAAACATGTTCCATTACTTTGTGACAATGAAAGTGCTATCAAGATTTCTCACAATCCCGTGCAACACTCTCGAACTAAGCATATTGAAGTTCGTAACCATTTCATTCGAGATCATGTTGCTATGGGTGACATTAATCTTAAGCATGTTCGCACCGAAAAGCAATTAGCGGATATTTTCACTAAACCACTTGATGAGAAAGTGTTTTGCAGGTTGAGAGGAGAACTGAACATCATTGATGCTTCAAACTTGGAGTAGATACTCCATTGGATACATGCAAGACATGAGCTTAAGACTAATCCTTGATATTTCTCTTATGATGAAAATCCTATGTCCTGGATATATTTGCACCTTCCATGTTATCTAACCCATGTAGGTACTTGGTTGAATCAAATTCCATGAGATTGTAACCTACTCATATCTTGAGCAATCTCTACATCACCAAGTTTCTACACTATGGTCGTTGAAGACAAGGAAGCACGGAACCATTCGAACATATCCTTTGACAAATTCTATATTTCATGATTGCTATTTTGGATACACAAGTGCTCTTCCTTGCAAGAACTAACCCATGTAAGTAGATGAACTCAAATTCCAAGTGGTGCTCCCAACTCTTGATGAGCAACATCAACCTTGAGCAACCCACACAAGTTCAACTACATGATTAACACCACCACCCAAGGTATGTTATTCCATCTTAGAGAAAGTTTACTCCGAGACATGAGTTAAAGCAACTTGACAAGATGTGAATACATCAAGATGCTTAAACAAAAAGTGGTAACCCCATTTTGAGCTTAAACGATGAGTATGACCTATGATCAAGTGATCTCACTTGACTCCTAAGTCAACATACTCTAACATAGGAGACTTTGTCGCCGACCAATTCTAGATGAAGTTCTCTCGTGTTCTTTTATGTGCTCTTGCATTTGTCTCATGCATGTTTGTTTCCCCTTTCAAAAAAACTTCATCTAGATTTTCTTCTTTTCTGTTTGCTCTGCATTTCCTGCATCCAATTCATTGCATATCATTCAGTTAATTCCTTGCAAATCATTGTGAGATCTTACTAGTCTAGTGAGCTGAGGTGACAAGTGTTTTCTCTGCGATGAACTCGGTTTCACCAATTTGTTGTTTTCGGTCCAACCGAATCCTCTCTGTGCAACCAAAGCATACCACTCGGTGCCACCGATTTCACAACAGGAAAAACATTTTGCCACTTATTCATCTTTACTTTTGTTCCAGCTCCACTCAATAATCTTGTACTCTACAAGCATCACATTTTTATCAGTGCTTTGTGTTGTGACTCAAGGACCAAACCCATTCGCGACAAATTCCAGAAGGCCCTTCTTGGAAATTGATGTCAAAGGGGGAGAGAGAGATCACATCAAAGCTTATCACTTCCAAAGGGAGAGAGAGAGTATCACTTCCACAGGGGGAGAGAGAGATCTCCAGGGGAGAGAATACTCAAGAAGAGAGTAATTCCCAAGGATCCCAGATGCTTGGTGTTCAAGAGGAGAGATGCCACATGTCTTCTTGAGGGGAAAGACATGTTCATATGTGCTTATTTGCATTAGCTCTGTTCATTTGTTTCTTTGGGCTCTGATTTTCTGTTCCCTATCTTCTCCTAGTATCCCATGCTAGATTCAGGGGGAGCAAGACATCTAAAGGGAAAGAAATCATTTAAATTCATTGCATATCTTTACCTTTGGGGACATGTCTAATCCAATGTGGTACTTAATACTCACTCTCTACATGTCATCTCAGTCTTGGTATTCTTGTGGTTTCTTCTGTTTGCTCTGGCTAGTAGGAGTATCTGTGTTATCTAACCTTGTTTACGCAGGTTCATTCCATCCTAAGCCAACTCAAGACCACAAGGTGAGTATATGCATCACAGTCATGTGTATGAGGAATTCTTGTTGTTGTACATATTGTTTGCAAGAAGGACTTATGAGCATGAAGGTACATTTCGCACATACACATCTATTGCTATCTTTTGCTCTGATGCATATGGCCAAGATACATGTAACACTTTGCTTACTCTGACATGTTCAAGCATTCACATGCTTCTATATTCCATATTCACGTGATTACATACATGTAGGGGGAGCCTATGCTTGTTACATGTCTTTCCAAAGCTTTACTTGCTATTCCCTATATCTTTATCTAAAGCTTCGATGTATGTTGTCATCAATTACCAAAAAGGGGGAGATTGAAATCACAAGTGCTCCCTGGGTGGTTTTGGTAATTAATGTCAACATATCTTTTGTTGGACTAACACTTTTACCTAGTATATTTCAGACAAGTTCAACAATGGAGTGGCATGGACTAAAGGATGTGGAACCCCTTGAAGATGCTAAGGACAAAGGATTGGCTCAAGCTTCAAGCTCAAGACTCTACATTTTATATTTTAGTGATCCAAGATCACATTGAGTCTATAGGAAAAGCCAATACTGTCAAGGCGGGATGAGGTGTTGTTTAATGAGTTTCTTGCTCCGCAGTGCTTAGTGATATGCTCCAAACCCCTCAACTACTATCCCATATCCACACATGACCTAAACCAAAAGTCAAACTTTGCCCCACCGATTCTTTCTATCCGGCGCCACCGAGTTCAGATGTCATAGCCACTGCCACAAACCCTAGGCAAATCGGTCTCACCGATAGGGATCTCGGTCTCACCGAGATGGGATTGTAATCTCTCTATGTATGTCCATTATCAAAATCGGTCTTACCGACATTGAATAATCGGTACTACCGAGATTACAATGCAAACTCTCTGGATAACTTATTATCAAAACCGGTCTCACCGAGTTTGAGTAATCGGTCCCACTGAGTTTGCCTGACCAACTCTCTGGTTATCTTATTACCAAAATCGGTCCCACCGAGTTTGTGTAATTGGTCTCACCGAGATTACATTATGCCCTAACCCTAACCATATCGGTCCTACGGAGTTGCATGCCGGTCCCACCGAAAACCCTAACGGTCACATTGTTTACTGAATCGGTCTGACCGAGTTTGTTGATTCGGTCCCACCGAGATTGGTAAATTGTGTGTAACGGTTAGACTTTGTGTCGAGGCTATATATACCCCTCCAACTCCTCCTCATTTGTGGAGAGAGCCATCAGAACAAACCTACAATTCCAACTTACCATTTCTGAGAGAGAACCACCTACTCATGTCTTGAGGCCAAGATATTCCATTCCTACCATATGAATCTTGATCTCTAGCCTTCCCCAAGTTGCTTTCCACTCAAATCTTCTTTCCACCAAATCCAAATCCTGTGAGAGCGAGTTGAGTGTTGGGGAGACTATCATTTGAAGCACAAGAGCAAGGAGTTCATCATCAACACACCATTTGTTACTTCTTGGAGAGTGGTGTCTCCTAGATTGGCTAGGTGTCAGTTGGGAGCCTCCGACAAGATTGTGGAGTTGAACCAAGGAGTTTGTAAGGGCAAGGAGATCGCTTACTTCATGGAGATCTACCGCTAGTGAGGCAAGTCCTTCGTGGGCGACGGCCATGGTGGGATAGACAAGGTTGCTTCTTCGTGCACCCTTCGTGGGTGGAGCCCTCCATGGACTCGCGCAACCGTTACCCTTCGTGGGTTGAAGTCTCCATCAACGTGGATGTACGATTGCACCACCTATCGGAACCACGGCTCAAAAATCACCGTGTCTCCAAATTGCGTTTGAAATCTCCAAACCCTTCCCTTTACATTCTTGCAAGTTGCATGCTTTACTTTCCGCTGCTCATATATTCTTTGCATGCTTGCTTGAATTGTTTGAAGATTGCTTGACTTGTGCTAAGATAGCTAAAATCTGCCAAAGACTAAAATTGGGAAAAGGCATAGTTTTAATTGGTCAAGTAGTCTAATAACCCCCCCCCCCTTCTAGACATACTTCTCAGATCCTACACACTGGAACGATAAAGAGGTCGGGATAGCACAAGGATGACAATCTCGCCTTAAGCCCAACAACATATATCGTGTGGCAAAGGGAACAGAAGTGTGACATGTTGTATAGGTTTTCCTAACCAGCTTGATAGTCTGCTTGGTGTTCGGCATGCCTTGCTAGAGGTCGCTACCAACTGTGTAGTTCGGAGGTGATCTGAACTGTGACCAAGCTGACTTGAACCTAAGGGGCCGCGCGCTTAAGGGAAGGAACCTACGAGGTCGGATCCGAGGACACTGTTTGGATGTGATCCGAACTGTATTCGGATTGTGGCCAAGTAGACTTGTGGGCTTTAGGGTCCATGCGAGGCCCAAGTGTTGAGCCCGCGACGGACGCCTATATAAAGTGGAGGTGCAGCACACTCGTGCGATTGATCGTTTTCGGCGCTGTCATTAGGGCTTTGCATGTGTTGCAACTAGCCACCTCCACTCGCTGACGGTTGAGTGTTCGGACCTAGCAGTCCGCCGCATGATGTTCCTCCTGCACGCGCAGATACCGTTAGAGGCGGTGCACTTGCGCCGCTCCGGTGAACCTGTTCGCAGGATCCGATCGGCTACGTGGGAGACCGGCAAGGAGGGGATGACTCTGGGAATGCGAGGCGACTCCGGGAACGCACTACCTCAACTCTACTTCCGCTGCACGACACTGCGTGTCTAGTGGTAAAAATCTGTGATCCATCTCCCATAGCTTGTTCCTGGATGTTCTACGCGTAGGAAATTTTAATTTGCAGTTGACGCACCCTACCGTCGAACCGAACACCACAAGCACCAATCTATAGTTCCAGTACAAATATTGAACACAAGATATGAACTAGGGTTTGAGAGGAGTTGGTGATGTTGAAGATGTTGATGAAGATAGTCCTCCCCAAGATGGGAGAGTTGTTGGTGATGATGATGATGATGATTTCCCCCTCCGGGAGGGAAGTTCCCTCGGCGGAATCGCTCCAATGGAGGGAAAAAAGTGCTCCTGCCCAAGTTCCGCCTTGAGGCGGCGGCGCTTCATCCTGAAAGTCCTCTCCCTATTTTTTCTAGGTCAAAATGACTTATATACCAGAAGAGGGACACTGGAGGTGGGCCGAGGAGGGCAGCACCCACCAGGGCGCGCCTGGGCCTCCTGGCACACCCAGGTGGGTTGTGCCCACCTGGTGGGCCCACTCTGGTACTTATTTGCTCCAAATATTCATTAAATATTCCATAAAAATCCTCGGGAAGTTTCAGCTCGTTTGGAGTTGTGCAGAATAAGTAGCCTGACGTAGCTTTTTTAGGTCCAGATTTACAGATGCCAGAATTCTCCCCCTTTGTGCATACCTTGCATATTATGAGAGAAAAGACATTAGAAGTCCAAAAAGCATTATTATACAATAAAAACATAAATAATAGTAGGAAAACATGATGCAAAATGGACGTATCAACTCCCCCAAGCTTAGACCTTGCTTGTCCTCAAGCGAAAACCGAAATTGAAAAACATGTCAACATGCTTAGAGATAGAGGTGTCGATAAAAACAAAAATATGGACATAGCAGCATCATGTGACTTATTATAACAACAACAAACTTTAATATAATTTTTTTATCATAGAACTTTTATCATAGACTTCTCATGAACAAGTGACAATTCATCACAACATCGAAGTATAAAGCATAAACTCTATTGGAAACCAACAAACTATGTTCTCGGTCAACTTTGCAACTACAATTCATCATCTTTTCAGGAAGGGTCACATATCGGAGCCTTTAGGCAAGTCCACAAACTCAACCATCATTTAGTCTTCTATGATTGCTAACACTCACCGCGTACACATGAGCAAAACATTTCAATCGGACACATAGAAAGATAGGGGCTTATAGTTTCGCCTCCCAACGCACTCACCTCAAGGGTGATGTCAACAATAGTAACTCATGCTACCCATATTCAACTAGATATATGTGCCTAGATCTTTCCTCACCACATGATGCTTGCCAAAGGAGAAAAATAAAAGGAATAGAGAGAAAAACTTTGATTCTTGCATGAAAGTAAATACAGGAAAGTAAAAGATAGGCCCTTCGCAGAGGGAAGCAGAGGTTGCTGAGGGAGTCCTGGATTAGGGGGTATCCGGATAGCCGGACTATATACTTTGGCCGGACTATTGGGCTATGAAGATACAAGATTGAAGACTTCGTCCTGTGTCCGGATGGGACTCTCCTTTGCGTGGAAGGCAAGCTTGGAAATTCAGATGTTAGATCTCCTTCTCTGTAACTGAGTCTGTATAACCCTAGCCTCCTCCGATGTCTATATAAACCGGAGGGTTTAGTCCGTAGGACAAGAACAATCATAATCATTGGCTAGCTCCTAGGGTTTAGCCTCTACGTTCTCGTGGTAGATCAACTCTTGTAATACTCATATCATCAAGATCAATCAAGCAGGAAGTAGGGTATGACCTCCATCGAGAGGGCCCGAACCTTGGTAAACATCGTGTCCCCTGCCTCCTGTTACCATTAGGCTTAGACGCATAGTTCGGGACCCCTACCCGAGATCCGCCGGTTTTGACACCGACATTGGTGCTTTCATTGAGAGTTCCACTGTGTTGTCACGATAAGGTTTGATGGATCGTCTCGTTGTCAAGGACAACATCACCTCTAGGGGAGCCCTGGCTCTAGACCAGACTCTCCGGCTGGGCGGCTTTGTCATGACCGCCCGATTGGCGGCCACGCCGATGATGACCTCTCAGGTCATCAAAAACAGCTTCCATGTTGATTTGGAACTTGCCAAACAGATGAATCCAATGGAGCTCTCCTCCCTTAATGAGCTCTTGGATCGCATCGCCGCTCTGGGCGTCTCTATGGACTATGACCAGATCGGGCTTAAACCCGACCAAAGGGAGATTTACTCTCCGCCGGTCACCCATGAGATAGCGGTAGTGGAAGAGCATCATGCGAATTCTCCCTCTATCTTGAAGACGAACTATGTCCGGATTCCCTAGCTCTCCGAGCCGGATACCTACCCGCGGAGGACATTACCCAAACCCCGAACTTAGAATCGGGCGGCGGGCCGGAAAAATTGGGCAACATCCCGGAGCCCAAGCCGCCAAGCTCGGAAGCTTCTCTGCCCCTGGGTCTCAGATTGGGTCAGGATTCGGATTTAAATCCACCCACCCACCCAGATTTATGCAATCTTTCCCATATCAGACAAGAGCCCCAAGAGACAGTACATCATTACTGGGCCAGATTCCTCCTTGTGATAAACAAGGTCAAGGACTGTCGCGAGGAAGACGCAATCTCACTCTTTTGCAAAAATTGCATGAACAAAGGGATCCTCAACGCTATAAGTCGGCGTGACATAGTACACTTTGATGACTTAGCGGCCATAGTACAGAAGTATTGTGCGATGGAAAGCGACTGGAAAACCCAAACAAACTTCTGGGATAATCCGGCTCTCACTCAACACTTCGTCCGAACTAAAAGGGTAAACTTTTGTAAGTCACCCAATTCAATTACCAAAAACCAAAGCCCACTGTAGGGCATGGAACCGTATTGGAGGAATGGCTCAATGGGCCATGCAAAATTCCCAACACACCGGATACCATGCCAATGCATAGCCTTAGAGCATGTTGGATACTCCGGCAGGTAGCAAAGAGCAGCGAGGATCTCCTTGTAAACCATACAGCACAGCAACATCCCACCGAAGACAACAATGCGGTACTAACAGACTTCGAGACTTTCGCCTCAAATAATAGGCGCAAGCGAGCTCATCACAGTTTCGCTGAAGTTTGCCACGTGGCAAAAATAAATCCGTGGAGTGACACTGCTATAACCTTCAATGCCAGTGACGAACCTCAATTCTGAATAGTCCGGGCACCAGCCGCTTTGGTCCTTAGCCCAATCGTGGACGGCTTCCGGATCACTAAAGTGCTCATGGATGGCGGAAGCGGATTAAACCTCATCTACGAGGAAACCCTCAACAAGATAGAAATTTACAAAAGCCACATTGAGCAAAGCAGCACGGCCTTCAGGGGAATCATCCCTAGTCGGGAGGCACGGTGTGCGGGAAAAATTACACTAGATGTGGTATTCAACACGCCAGAGAATTACAGGTCCGAAGAAATCACGTTCCAAGTGGCCCCGTTCAGCAGCGGATACCACGCCCTATTAGGGCGGGATGCATTCACGAGCTTTCAAGCTTTACCCTATTACGGGTACATGAAGCTCAAAATGCCCGGACCCAATGGAATCATCACTCTGGCTAGTGATCTGGATGTTGCACTTCATGCCGAAAATAAAACTGCCGCACTAGCCCTGGAGGCATTATCCGAAGCCCTCGCGACTGAAGAACTAACAACGTTGCACGCCACAGTGGACAGAGAAGACGTGATACTCGACAAGCGACCCAAGTCCACCTCTTTCAAGCCCACGGATGAGATAGCCAAATTCCAGGTCCACCCAACGGACCCCACAAAGACAGCTTCCATTGGGACATAGTTGAACCCCACAATGGACGCCGCACTGCGAGATTTCCTATGTGAGAATTGGGATATTTTCGCCTGGCATCCTTCAGACATGTCGGGCATCCCACGTAGGCTGGCTGAACACAGCCTCAATATATTGAAAGGATACAAGCCAGTCAAGCAGACTCTCAGGCGCTTCTCAGAGCCTAAGCGGCAAGCCATGGGAGAAGAGCTAGCCAAGCTACTCGAGGCCGGATTCATCAGAGATATAAAACATCCGGATTGGCTAGCAAACCTGGTAATGGTACCAAAGAAGGACAAATACTGGCGCCTATGTGTCAATTCAAAGACCTCAATAAGGCTTGCCCTAAGGATCCCTTCCCCCTCCCTCGCATTGACCAAATCATTGACGCCACCGCAGGACATGACTCACTGTGTTTCCTCAATGCATACTCCGGATACCATCAGATAAAGATGGCGGAATCCGACCAAGCTACAACAACCTTCATAACGCCATATGGCCCCTTCTGTTTCAACACTATGCCTTTCGGCCTCAAAAACGCCGACGCAACCTATCAATGCATGATTAGACATGCCTGGAGAAGCAAATCGGCAAAACAGTGGAGGCATACGTGGACGACGTGGTCATCAAAACAAGACAAGTCGAAACTTTAATAGATGACTTGGGACTCACGTTCGACAACCACCGAACATACGACCTCAAGCTCAACCCGGAAAAATGTGTCTTCGATGTACCCTCCGGGAAGTTGCTCGGCTTCATCATTTCCAATAGAGGAATCGAAGCAAATCCGGCAAAAATCTGAGCTCTGTCACAGTTGGCTATCCCAACAGACCTCAAGCAGATCCAGAAACTAACTAGATGTGTGGCTTCCTTAAGCCGCTTTATCTCTCGATTAGGAGAAAAGGCACTACCTCTTTATCGCCTTCTTCGACGCACCGAACACTTCGAGTGGCGGATGCGGCCACAGCCGGACTGGAAGAAATAAAGGCCCTATTAGCCAGCAATCCAGTCCTGACCGCGCCAAATACTGGCAAACCTATTCTATTATACATAGCTGCAACACACCAGGTGGTAAGCGCAGTGCTCGTCATCGAACGAGAAGCAGACGGACACAAGTTCCCGCTCCAAAAGCCAGTATATTACGTGTCCACTATCCTCACTCCATGCAAATCCTGATACCCACACTATCAAAAGATAGCATACGCGGTCTTCATGGCATCCCGGAAGTGACGACACTGCTTCCAAGAGTGTTCGATTATGGTGGCCTCCGAAGTACCACTCAATGACATAATAAATAACCGCGACGCCATGGGCCGGATTGCCAAATGGGCTATCGAGCTCCTTCCGTTCGACATAACATACAAAACACAGTGAGCCATTAAGTCGCAAGTACTGGCTGACTTTGTCACCAAAAGGAGAGAAGCCGAACTACGTAAAGAGTATGGTGCGTACTCCAATTAGATCATGCACTTCGACGGCTCTAAAATGCTGGTCGGACCGGGAGCGGGTGTTGTCCTGATATCCCCCCATCGGAGACACGGTCCAATACGTACTCCAAATATTATACACAGACTCCAACAATGCAGCTGAATATGAGGCTGTGTTGCATGGTCTTCGAATGGCAGTCTCTATGGGCATTCAATGCCTAGAAGCCCTGTTTAAGAATTCATCCGATTAACCAGTTAACTTGCCGATTAATCCCTACTCATAGAGTCACAGAGTAGCCAATAAACTGAAAAATTGTCCGATTAATTGATTAAATGGCCGATTAACTTGCCGATTAGCCGATTAATCCCCTACTCACCAGCCAACCGAGCAGCTACCAGTTAACGATTTCCTCAACAATGCCTAGAAGTGTGCGGAGACTCAAACCTCGCAATATCACAAATAAATGGAGACTTTGATGCCAAGGATCCGAAAATGGCGTCCTACCGTAATGCCGTCCTCAAAATATCAGCTCGGTTCGAGGGGCTCGAATTCCACCATGTGGTCCGATAAAACAATCAAGCGGCGGATATCCTCGCCCGCATCAGCGCTAAACGCAACCCCATCCCACCTAATATCTTCTTGGAAAGGTTATCAGGCCATCCATGGTATGGGAAGGGGAGACCGCCAATAACAGTCCGGCTCCGAACACAACCCCAGATTCCGAACCATCTGACGTAATCGGAGCCTCTGCCACCGAAATAACACCTTCGACCCACGAAATCATGGCTGTCATCGCCCCGTGGACCAAGCCCTTCTTGGCCTACCTAAATAGGCAAGAGCTCCCCGAGGACCAAAATGAGGCACGTTGTATTGTGCGGTGTTCTAAGGCCTACAAAGTCCATGAGGGAGGGTATTGAAAACACATTGAATAGAGATCTGAATCGAATACAAAAGATCGGAAATGTCCGTTCGTTCTTTTCCACCTGATGACGAAGTGCCCGGTCTCAAATGTAAGTGCTTTCTTCCTAAGCTCTATAAGAAAAGTGCCACCAGAGTGCTCCAAAGATGCATCTCCGAAGAGGAAGGGCGGCAGCTCTTGGCCGAAATCCATGCCGGACTCGGCGGGCACCACGCTGCATCTCGGGCACTTGTAAGCAAGGCCTTCCGGACAGTTTTTTACTAGCCGACAGCCGGGCAGATGCACAGGACCTTGTCCAACATTGCGGCGGTTGCCAACTCTTCGCCAATCAGAGCCATATGCCCCCTACCGCTCTCCAAACAATCCCCATAACTTGGCCCCTCACGGTCTGGGGGCTGGATATGGTCGGACCTCTTAAAGGGGGAAGCCATAAGAAAAAATAATTATTGGTCATGGTGGACAAGTTCACCAAATGGATAGAAGCCAAACCAGTTAAAACGGCCGAATCCGGACCAGTGATAGACTTCATATCATGGGTTGTACACCATTATGGCGTCCCCCACAACATCATCACTAACAATGGCTCAAATTTCACAGCCGATGAGGTGAAATCTTGCTGCAGCAACATGGGCATTAAGCTCGATTACGCCTATGTCTATCATCCCCAAACAAACGGTCAAGTCGAACATGCAAATGGTCTCATCATGAGTGGCATCAAACCCGGACTAGCGAGATCCTTGAAGGAATCGGACACGCACTGGGTCGAGGAGCTCGACTCCATACTCTGGGGGTTGCGGACCACGCCGAATCGTACCACCGGATACACACCATTTTTTATGGTGTACGGCGCAGAAGCAGTGCTACCCTGCGACATAATCCATGACTCACCTCACGTGCGCATGTATGAAGAGAAGGAAGCCAAGCTATATCGGCAGGACAGCTTAGATGCCCTGGAGGAGGAGCGTGACATCGCAAAAGCCCGTTCTGCATTCTATCAGCAGCAGGCTCGAAGGTATCAAAGCAGAGAAGTACGGGCCAAAACTTATAACATTGGCGAACTCGTTCTTCGCCTACCGGAGAAGAAGAAGGACAAGCTCAAACCCAAGTGGGAGGGTCCCTTCATCATTGATAAAGTTCTCACTGGAGGAGCATACCGTCTGTGCAATACATCTAATAACAGAGTCGAGCCAAACCCATGGAACACGGCTAGACTCCGAAGATTCTACGCCTAGTGCCGAACTCAGTGTTCGTATCCTTACCTCTGCTCTTTCAATTATGCCCTCCTTCTTCCTTTCTTGCCCTCTTTACCATTTTCACATTAAGCCTTAAATGATGTACGAATGCTTTGATCGCTCCGGCCGCACTATGCGTGCTCACTATACCTGGGGGCTTCCTATACAGAAGCTAAATATAATTACTTTCATGGCTTCCTGCCCACCACATATGCGTCTTCTTTCCATATATGCCTTTTCTTCACCATTATATGCATCGATATGACTTAAGTTTTGGCCATGTTGGGTTGCCTGGCTCTTGTGTTTATGCCCTACGTTCCCGTTAATTCGGCTAGGGCATAAGGGGAGCACTTCTGCGATTGTTACTGCCGGTTCAGACGGATGTGTACCTCAGACTGGGTGAAGCCGAAAGCTAGCATTCTTAAGGGAATATTTGGTCGGTGAAAAAAGATGTTTTTCGTTTATCACAACATGAATCCCCAGATGTTTTGTATCCTGCGCTTCTGTTTGCAGTTCGAACATGCACATCGATGCATGCGTACCCAGGGAAAGGAACCCCTAATGGAACTATTCTCTCTGGAAGATGTTTCTTACTATCCATGTAATATAACATAACTAGTTGGGTACTTGTCTATTCAAGAACTTATGACCCCTACGCCTGGTTTCCATGCATACCCCGGTTTTACATAACTGAGCGGGTATTTGGATACACTTCGAACTGTCAGGTCCGGGGGCTGAAGCGAAAAGGTCCGCCATGACAAATGATTTTCAATCCGGCTAGGGACTACATATGTCCATTGAATTACATAGTCACTTGGACTAGCTATATTCTTCCTCTATACCATCCAACAGGCTGTCTAGCCTACAATCTTGTTGGGAATACTTTGCGGCTAATGCTACTTGGTCATACACCAGACTTACGGGAATCTCTTGCCCATTTGGCCCCACCGGTCCGACTTCGGCCATATGGTTTGGGTCAGCCTTGGCATATTGCGTCTTCACCATGGCCCAGGCTTCCCTTGCACCTTGTCGGTAAGCTGATATCTTCCATAACCGGAAGCGCCGCTGTGCTCCTTTGAGCATCTCCACAAGCTCGCCCATGCCTCCTGGCAGGGAAGCGGATGGCCACAGGGCCTGAGCAAGACCCTGCATCACCTGCCGAGCTTGTTCGTGCAGTTGTGACAGATCATGCAGCATATCGCCTGTGGATACGGGCATCTCCACTTTAGGACGGCCTATCAGCATACCTACAGACATAACTCTATTAACACGCTTCCTCGCTGAACTGTACTACAATTCGTTTAAGCAATTACTATAAATGCCGCGCCGAAGCCTCCTGTTCTCCTTCACGGAGTCCGCAAGCTGAGCTCAAACATCTGATAATTCGACGCTTAGTCGGACATTGGCATCTTGGAGATTGTTCTTCTCTTTCCTAACCTGCATGAGCATGCGCTCGCCAGCCTTTAGCTGTCTTCGGACATGTGTCTCATCATCTCTAATGATCTCCGGATTCTCTCCGGGAATGTTTGCACATTATTTTGCTGAGGTTTGTAAACCATGCCGAATAACAACTGGTATATGTCCTTCAAATTTTCTTCCTCAAAGCAAGTATTACCAGTGGAGGCCTTCTGGGACTCCTCTCGTTCGGCAACTGCGGCCCTTAGTTGGGTCTTGCATTCTTCCAGCTCTTGAGTTAAGTGGGTATTCTTATCTACAAGAACCTATGCATACAATGATCCTTAAATCAGTTGTGCCAACTGTTTCAAGTCTCAAGGGCTACTGATACACATGCTTATAAAATTTTCTTACCCGTATATCCTTTGCATACTGGTCCGTCACTCTGGCAAGTCCATCTTGAGCAGCGCGGATGTATGCGTCTCCCGAGTTGAAGGCATTGAACGCCTCCTCGGAGAAAATACCATCGCGGAGTACGGCTCGTCTGCGCCGGTGATTCATGGCACTCTCCACTTCAGAGTTTGTAGCGGAAAGCCTGTCCGCATCCTCTATAGAAGGACAATTCGGCGTTGTCCCCACATCAGCCTCCATCTGTGAGTCCGGTTCTAGAATCCGGCTGGCGGAGGCGTGGCCGGCTGGGTCTCCGGATATAGTTCGGCGGCTACTCTTTCTGCCAAGACATAATGACCGTTGTCACATTTCAACAATGATAATCACGGAGCAAGTTTTAATTGTACCTCTACAGTGGCGCCTCAGCCCTGACCGCCTTCCTCTTAAGCCTGCCTGGCTGGGAGGCCCTTTGCTGATGAGTCCCTATGGGCTCAGCGCGGCGTTCCGAGCGCTGTTTCTATAAAAGTGTAACATATGCACATAAGGTATGGCATAGCGAAGGAATCCTTTTAGGAAGTTAGGACCCCGGCTTTACTTACATGTGACACAGGGAGCAACCCGGGATGATCGACGACAATGGCCACTAAGGTGCCATCATAGCTTGCCTGGTGGAATGTCCCGTCGACAAGCTCCACGGATATGTCCGGATCTTCTTCAAGTCCGGGGTCGAGAGCTCGGCCAGGATCCTCTGGCTGCGGAGATGGGCTGTTGAATTCTTTCACGACCTTTTTCAGTTCCTGCTTTGAAATAGCCAAGTAAATGATTGTGACAAAAGGAGGCAAGGATGAACCGAGTTGAGTAAAGAATGATAGCTTACCCATCTTGGGGGGTTGTACATGGAAAATCCCTCCCGCGGTTTTATGCGGAGGAACTCCTTTTCTTCTCCTTTATACAAATCGGACAATATTCTCGCCAGAGCAGTGGCAGAGTCCGGACCTTTATGACCACAACGGGTGGCATCGTCTTCTCCATTGAAGTGCCACATGGGTTTCCCCCGATATTGGAGTGGCTACCCTCCCCGCATTATGCATATTGACATAACTTCGGTTATTGTCAGTCCCGATTGGGCCAGTATTTTTATCATGCTCATCAGGTAGAGAACTTCTCTATTGTTTTCCTCCTGGGGGCTCCGGGGGCGCCAACTTTGGCATTTCTTTAGTGGAGTGTTGGTAAACTCGGGAAGGCCTGTCCGGACTGGGTCCGGAAGGGGAACATCATCAACATAAAACCACTCTGAAGGCCAGTCTTCGGATGCCTTCTTTGGAGTGCCGGACAGGTATCTGGTTTGGGCGATGCGCCATATTTTGGCTCCGCCCACTTGATATATAGATCCCTCCTGATTACGGGGGACGAGGCAGAATAACCTCTTCCGTAACTCGAAGTGAGCCTCGCAGCCCAGGAATAGCTCGCAGAGGGCAATGTATCCTGCAATGTGCAGCACGGAGGCGGGGGTAAAGTTATGCAGCTGAAGGCCATAGAACTCCAGGAGCCCGCGGAGGAATGGGTGGATTGGAAACCCGATGCCTCTTAGCAAATATGGGACGAGGCATACCCACTCCCCCTGAGATGGGTTAGGAGATCTCTCCGCTTGCGCCCCGCCATTATAGGTGGCTAGTCCGGCTCGGACGGGGACCATGTATGCAGGTGGAAGAAACCCTTGGGTCTGCAACTCTACTAAACGGCTGTGAGGGACAAAACACTTTTCCCAATCCCCTGGCTTAGAGCTAAGGGAGCGAGAAGAGGAGCTGCGGCGACCGGCCATGATGGAATGGTTTTTCCGGAAGCGCTCTGTTGAACGCTTGCTTGGGAGAAGATGGTAAAATTTGGATCTGAGGATCCCTGTCTCTTCAAATACACGGTTCATTTATAGGGTCAGGGTGGGAAATGTAAAAATGCCCCGGCTCCTCGTATTCGCTCGACACGTGGAGATAACCATTATTGAAGCACAGAAGCCTAGGAGTACAACATTGACGAGAGGCTGGACACTGTTCGCCACGACAGGTACTCTAGATTCGGAGAAGAACCCGCCTTGCAATGCCGAAGACAATCTACGCGCGGGACTAATCGTTATTGAAGCCTAGTTCGGGGGCTACTGACGAGTCCTGGATTAGGGGGTATCCGGACAGCCGGACTATATACTTTGGCCGGACTGTTGGGCTATGAAGATACAAGATTGAAGACTTCGTCCCCTGTCCGGATGAGACTCTCCTTTGCGTGGAAGGCAAGTTTGGCGATTTGGATGTTAGATCTCCTTCTCTATAACCGACTCTGTGTAACCCTAGCCTCCTCCGGTGTCTATATAAACCGGAGGGTTCAGTCCATAGGACAAGAACAATCATAATCATAGGCTAGCTCCTAGGGTTTAGCCTCTACAATCTCATGGTAGATCAACTCTTGTAATACTCATATCATCAAGATCAATCAAGCAGGAAGTAGGGTATTACCTCCATCGAGAGGGCCCGAACCTGGGTAAACATCGTGTCCCCTGCCTCCTGTTACCATTAGCCTTAGACGCTCAGTTCGGGACCCCCTACCCGAGATCCGCCGGTTTTGACACCTACAATGGCAACTGTAGGACCATGGATCGAACTAAACTTGTATGGACCATGGATCGAACTAAACTTGACAATGTTAAAAGCAAACTCTCAAAAAGAAAAGATCGAACTAAACTTTTATTCATCTAAAAGAAAAAGATAACCATGGATCGAACTAATAAAGTAAAGGCAAAAGAGAGTGGAGATGATACGATATCAGGGCACCTCCCCCAAGCTTGGCGAAAGCCAAGGGGAGTGCCCATACCCGATACTCGGTTTTCTTTTGGTGGTGAAGAAGAAGGCGATGGTGATGAAGTAGAAGTGATCCGGTCCTTAAGGACCAAGAGACTCTCCAATATTCGGATGATGCTCCGGAGGGAGGCGATGTGCTCTAGATGCAAAATATTTTCACGAGTGAGATACTTATTTTGTACACGAACCGTTTCAATGATCCCGAAGGCTGCAATCTCAGTGGGGGTAAGATGAGCATAGTAGGGTTTAAGGATATCTTCGTCTTCCTCATCGGCAGGCAAGGCTTGCTCATCCATTGACACTTGATCTCCGGTGGCCTCCTTGCTCTTGTCCTCCTTATCTACTCCAACGGGGTCTTCTCTCTTCAGCTCGATATTCGTCAACCAAGCATCCTCTTTCATGTGATCAGAGGGAGAAGAAGGCATGATGCCTGGCTCAACAGATCTTGCATAAAATAGCAAGAAAAGAAAACAGGAGATTTCTCCGTGATACGGAGGTCAACAGGTTCGGGAGGTATATAAAGATTTTTTATCTTGGGGAACAAGCAGAATGGAAGAAAAACGGAGTCCGGAAAGTACCCGAGGTGGGCACAACCCACCTGGGAGCGCCTGGCATGCCAGGCGCACCCTGGTGTATCGTGCCCGCCAGGGTCACTTTCCTGGAAGTTTCTTATTTTCCAAAAAATTTAAATATTCCAAAACTGACAAAATATATTTTCGCGGAATTTTCAGAGTCCGTTTACTTAATATCACGTACCTCCCTTTTTTCATGATTCTAAAGTGTTCCGGAAGGTTTGTTTTATGTGTTCTTCCGGTGTCAAAGTTTGGATGATATTGCTTTCAACATTAATGGGAGTACCTAAGATATAATGTTTTATTCGTTGCCCGTTGACAACCTTCGGGTTAGTACCTTCGGCACTATTTTTTTTGATAGCTCCGAATTGATAGACCTCCTCGATGACATAGGGTCCTTCCCATTTGGAGAGGAGTTTTCTTGCAAAGAATCTGAAACGAGAGTTGTACAAAAGAACATATTCTCCAACTTTGAACTCACGCTTTTGGATTCTTTTTTCATGCCATCTTTTAACTTTTCCTTCAAATAAATTTGCATTTTCATAAGTGTGGGTTCTCCATTCATCTAATGAGCTGATATCAAACAACTTCTTTTCACCAGCAAGTTTGAAATCATAATTGAGTTCTTTGATTGCCCAATATGCTTTATGTTCTAACTCAAGAGGCAAATGACAAGCTTTTCCATAAACCATTTTATATGGAGACATACCCATAGGATTTTTATAAGTTGTTCTATAAGCCCAAAGTGCATCATCTAATTTCTTAGACCAATTCTTCCGGGACCTATTGACAGTCTTTTGTAATTTTAGTTTTATTTCTCTATCGCTAAGTTCAACTTGACCACTAGACTGAGGATGATAGGCAATGCAATTCTATGGTTAACATCATACTTAGCAAGCATTTTACGGAAAGCACCATGAATAAACTGTGAACCATCATCAGTCATTAAATATCTAGGGACTCCAAACCTTGGGAAAATAACTTCCTTAAGCATTTCAATAGAGGTGTTGTGATGACCACTACTGGTTGGAATAGCTTCTACCCACATAGTAACATAATCAACAGCAACCAAAATATGTGTATACCCATTAGAGGAAGGAAAAGGCCCCATGAAAGCAAATCCCCAAACATTAACTGGTTCAACTGCAAGTGAATAATTCATAGACATTTCTTGACGCTTACCGATATTACCTATTCTTTGGCATTCATCACAAGATGAGACAAACTTATGGGCATCCTTGAAGAGAGTAGGCCAATAAAAACTAGATTGTAATACCTTATGAGCGGTTCTGTCACCCGCGTGATGTCCTCCATAAGCTTCGGAGTGACATTTTCATAGGATTTGTTCATGTTCATGCTCAGGTACACAACGTCTAATAATACCATCTACTCCTTCTTTATAAACATGTGGGTCATCCCAAAAGTAATGTCTTAAATCATAGAAGAATTTTTTTCTTTTGTGGGTATGTGAAGCTAGGTGGTGTGTATTTAGCAACAATATAATTAGCATACTCAGCATACCAAGGTGTACTATTAGAAAAATTTATTGCAGCTAATTGTTCATCAAGAAAGCTATCATTAATAGGTTGTGGGTCATCAAGAATATTTTCAAGCCTAGACAAGTTATCGGCTACGGGGTTCTCTGTTCCTTTCCTACTAGTGATATGCAAATCAAATTCTTGTAGTAGAAGAACCCACCTAATGAGTCTAGGTTTAGCATCTTTCTTTTCTGTTAGATATTTTATAGCAGCATGATTAGTGTGAACAGACAGTTTTGAATCAACAATGTAAGATCTGAATTTATCACAAGCAAACACCACTGCTAAGATTTCTTTTTCAGTAGTAGCATAATTTCGTTGAGCACTATCTAGAGTTTTACTAGCATAATGAATAACATTGAGTTTCTTTTCAACTCTTTGTCCTACAACAACACCAACATCATAATCACTAGCATCACACATAATCTCAAAAGGCAAGTTCCAATCAGGTGGTTGAACAACAGGTGCAGTAATTAAGGCTTTCGTTAGTATTTCAAAGGCTTCCAAGCAATCATCATCAAACACAAAAGGAATATCCTTTTGCAAAAGATTAGTTAGAGGCCTAGAAATTTTGGAAAAGTCTTTGATGAACCTCCTATAGAAACCAGCATGACCGAGGAAACTACGAATACCTTTGATATCTTTAGGACATGGCATTTTATCAATTGCATCAACCTTGGCCAGGTCCACTTCAATGCCTCTTTCCGAAATTTTATGGCCCAAAACAATACCTTCATTAACCATAAAGTGGCACTTCTCCCAATTCAAGACAAGATTTGTTTGTTCACATCTCTGTAAAACTCGATCAAGATTGCTTAAACAATCATCAAAAGACTTCCCATTAACAGAAAATTCATCCATGAAAACCTCAATAATCTTTTCACAAAAATCATAGAATATAGCAGTCATACATCTTTGAAAGGTAGCAGGTGCATTACATAAACCAAAAGGTATACGTCTATAAGCATAAATTCCAAAAGGACAAGTAAAAGTGGTCTTTTCTTGATTAGGTTGTGAAATACGTATTTGTGAAAAACCAGAATATCCATCCAGAAAGAAAAAATGTGTGTGCTTAGATAATCTTTATAACGTTTGATCAATAAAAGGCAGAGGGTAATGATGTTTTCTAGTTACTTTGTTTAATTTTCTATAATCAATTACCATTCTATAGCCTGTGACAATTCTTTGTGGAATAAGCTCATTCTTATCATTAGGAACAACAGTAATACCTCCCTTCTTAGGTACACAATGAACATGACTTACCCATCCACTATCAGCTATAGGATAGATTATACCTGCTTCCAGAAGTTTCAATGTTTCCATTCTTACCACTTATTTCATTTTCAGATTTAAGCGAAGTTGGTGATCAACAACGGGTTAGCATCAGGTTCCATATTAATCTTGTGCTAACATAGAGTGGGACTAATGCCCTTAAGATCATCAAGAGTATATCCATTAGCAGCCATGTGCTTCCTTAGAACTTTCAATAATATTTATTCTTCGTGTTCTGAAAGGTTAGCACTAATAATAACATGATATATCTTTTTCTCATCAAGATAGGCATATTTCAAAGTGTCTGGCAATTGTTTTAATTCAAACATAGGATCACATTTAGGTGGAGGAGGACCTCCTAGAGTTTCAATAGGCAAATTGTGTTTAAGCAGAGGTTGTTGTTCAAAAAAGATTCTATCAATTTCATTTCGTTCACGCATATGCAAATCATTTTCACAGTCTAGCAAAAAGTTTTCCAAAGGATCAGTAGGGGGTACAACAATAGAAGCAAGGCCAATAATTTCGTCCTTACTAGGAAAATATTTCTTATGAGGTTGTCTACTAAACTTGGAAAAATTAAATTCATGAGATTCATCACCAAAGCTAACACCGACTGTTTGTTTCTTGCAATCTATTTGGCATTGACGGTGTTCAACAAAGGTCTACCAAGGATAATGGGACAAAAGTCATCTTGTGGGGAGCCAAGAACGAGAAAATCAGTAGGGTATTTTATTTTCCCACACAAGACTTCAACATCTCTAAGAATCCCAATTGGTGATATAGTATCTCTATTGGCAAGTTTAATAGTGACATCTATGTCTTCTATTTCATCTGGTGCTATCTCATTCTTAATTTCTTCATACAAGGAAAAGGAATAGCGCTCACACTAGCACCTAGGTCACATAACACATGATAACAGTGATCTCCCATCTTAACTGAGACAACATGCATGCTAACAACTTGTCTATGTTTATCTTGTTATTCAGGTTTGGCAATTCTAGAAGCTTCATTACAGAAGTAAATAACATGCCCATCAATATTATTGACCAAGAGATCTTTAATCATAGAAACACTAGCTTCAACTCTGATTTGTTCAGATGGTTTGGGTGTTCTAACATAACTTTTGTAACCACAATTGAAGCTTTAGCATGTTCGTTCATCCTAATAGGGAAAGGTGAGTTTTCAATATAACCAATGGGAACAACTGGATCAACATTGTAAATGATAGTTTCTTCTTTAGCTTTTACCAGTTCTTTAATTGGTGGGTGATATTTAAACCACTTCTCCTTAGGGAGATCAACATGAGTAGCAAAAGATTCACAAAAGGAAGCTACTATCTCAGAGTCAAGTCCATATTTAGTGCTAAACTTTTGAAAAACATCGGTATTCATAAAAGATTTAACACAATCAAACTTAGGTTCAAAACCTGACTCTTTACCTTCCTTGAGTTCCCAATCTTCAGAGTTGCGTTTAATTCTTTCTAAAAGATCCCACCAGAATTCAATAGTCTTCTTCATAAAAGAACCAGTACAAGAAGTATCGAGCATGGATTGATCATTACAAGAAAGCCGAGCATAAAGATTCTGAATAATAATTTCTCTTGAGAGCTCATGATTGGGGCATGAATATAACATTGACTTAATGCTCCCCCAAGCTAGAGCAATACTTTCTCCTTCACAAGGCCAAAAATTATATATAATTTCGATCACAATGAACTAGATGCATAGGATAAATTTTTTTATGAAATTCCAATTTCAACCGATTCCAGTTCCAAGATCCAATATCATATAGCCTATACCATGTCAATGCTTTTCCCTTCAAATATAAAGGGAAAACCTTCTTCTTAGCTTCATCTCTAGGCAAACCTGCAAGCTTAAACAATGCACAAATTTCATCCACATATATCAAGTGCATATCAGGATGTTCGGTTCCATCTCCTGCATAAGGATTAGCTAGCAGTTGTTCTAACATACTCGAAGGAATTTCATATTCAATATTTTCAGTAGGTGCAGTAGGTTGAGGGGAAACTAATTGTGGTTCCGGTCGAGGTGAATATACCCTGAACAAACCCCTCAAAGGATTGTTTTCCATAGTAGCAAGTGACAATAAATTTCAGCACGTAGTAATAATGTTTTCTTACCAATTTCCACTTACCAAGAGCGCTTCACTCCTCAGCAACGGCGCCATAAAATAGCTTTGATGACCCAAAAGTATATGGGTTCAATTGTAGCCTTTACAATAAGTAAGAGTGTCGAAACCCAACGAGGAGCAGAAGGAAATGACAAGTGGTTTTCAGCAAGGTAATGTCTGCAAGTGCTGAAATTGTAAGTACCGGAGTAGTTTGATAACAAGATAATTTGTAACGAGCAAGTAATGATAGTAGTAACAAAAGTGCAGCAAGGTATCCCAATCCTTTTGAGGCAAAGGACGGGCCAAAATGGTCTCTTATGATAAGCAAAGTGTTCTTGAGGGTACACGGGAATTTGATCTAGTCACTTTCATCATGTTGGCTTAATTCGTGTTCGCTACTTTGATAATTTGATATGTGGGTGGACCGGTGCTTAGGTGCTGTTCTTACTTGAACAAACCTCCTACTTATGATTAACCCTCTCGCAAGCATCGCAACTACGAGAAAAGTATTAAGAATAAATTCTAACCATAACATTAAACTTTTGGATCCAATCGGTCCCTTACGGAATAGCGCATAAACTGGGTTTAAGCTTTTGTCACTCTTGCAACCCACCATCTAATAACTACTCCACAATGCATTCCCTTAGGCCCAAATATGGTGAAGTGTCATGTAGTCGATGTTCACATGACACCACTAAGGGAATCACAACATACATATCATCAAAATATCGAACATATACCAAGTTCACATGATTACTTGCAACATGATTTCTCCCGTGACCTCAAAAACGAAAGTAACTACTCACAAATGATAATAATGCTCAAGATCAGAGGGGTATTAAATAGCATAATGGATCTGAACATATAATCTTCCACCAAATAAACCTTATAGTAATCAACTACAAGATGTAATCAACACTACTAGTCACCCACAAGCACCAATCTATAGTTCCGATACAAAGATTGAACACAAGAGATGAACTAGGGTTTGAGAGGAGTTGGTGTTGTTGAAGATGTTGATGAAGATAGCCCTCCCCAAGATGGGAGAGTTGTTGGTGATGATGATGACGATGATTTCCCCCTCCAGGAGGGAAGATCCCCAGGTGGAATCGCTCCACCAGAGGGCAAAAAGTGCTCCTGCCCAAGTTCCGCCTCGAGGCGGCAGCGCTTCGTCCCAAAAGTCCTCTCCTTATTTTTTTATAGGTCAAAATGACTTATATACCAAAAGAGGGGCACCGGAGGTGGGCCAAGGAGGGAAGCACCCACCAGGGCGCGCCTGGGCCTCCTAGCGTGCCCAAGTGGGTTGTGCCCACCTGGTGGCCCCCCTCTGGTACTTATTTTCTCCAATATTCATTAAATATTCCATAAAAAATCCTCGGGAAGTTTCAGCTCATTTGGAGTTGTGTAGAATAGGTGGCTTGACGTAGCTTTTTCAGGTCCAGATTTCCAGCTGCCAGAATTCTCCCCCTTTGTGCATACCTTCCATATTATGAGAGAAAAGGCATTATAATTACTACAAAAAGCATTATTATACAATAAAACAACATAAATAATAGTAGGAAAACATGATGCAAAATGGACGTATCACACACCCACCATTTTTTACGTTGAGGATCATCTTGATCGCACTACTACGGTTGGATGCTTGCCATTGTTGGTTTCACCAACAGTCCACAACCTCAAGGTCACAAAGATGTTGTTTGATGGCAGAGCAGGGTTGAACTTGATTTCCCCTAACGTGCTTAAGAAACTTCAAATTCCTGACGAAGACCTGAAGAAGACTGGATTTCCAGGGGATCAACCAAGGAAGGAGCCAGCCAAAGGGAAAGATTACTTTGCCGGTGACGTTCGGCAGGGAATTAAACTTCAGGACTTAGAAGGTTGTGTTTGATGTTGTTGAGCTTCCCTTGCCGTTAGCAGAATCCTTGGTCGCCCAGCTTTGGCCAAGTTCATGGCGGCGTCCCATTACGCGTATAACCCCTTGAAGATGTCGGGCCCTATGGGAGTCATCTCCATTCCATTAGATAAGTGGCATGCAGTTATCTGCGTCGACAAGATGTATAGAGATGCGATAGCAGCAAAGGCCATCAAGGCCTCGGCTTCCACCAAGGAGGAAAATAAAATTAATAAAGCTAGCAAGGACACTGACAAGGACCCTAGGAAACGCGTCTCTTCGGAGTGCGCTACGCGCGACAGCAACTTGCCAGAAAGTCCGACTAGCAAAAGATCCAAGGCTGCTCCTCCTGCAACGAAGAAGGTTCCGGCAAGGCAGGATGGCACTGATGGTACTTTTACGATTAGTGCCACCCTTGATGGCAAATAGGAAAGCATGCTCGTTACCTTTCTGCGGGCAAATGTCGATGTGTTTGCATGGAAACCATCTGACATTGCGGTGTTCCCAGGGAGGTAATCGAGCACCACCTTGTTGTTTGTCCACATGCTTATCCTGTCAAGCAGAAGGTCAGAAAGCAAGCCTTGGAGCAGCAATAGTTCATTGCCAAGGATATTAAGAAACTTGAAGTTGTAGGCTTCGTCATAGGAGTGTTGCACCCAACTTGGTTAACAAATACGGTAGTGGTGCACAAGGCAAATGGGAAGTGGAGACTTTTTATTGACTTCACTGATTTGAACAAAGCATGTCCAAAGGATCCTTTCCCCTTGCCGCGCATCGATCAGATCATTGACTCCACTTCAGCATGTGATTTTCTCTCCTTCCTTGACGCATACTCCGGCTACCATCAGATCTTCATGGCTAAGGAAGACAAAGAGAAAACCGTGTTTATTACCCCATGTAGCACATACTGCTTTGTACAAATGTCTTTCAGGTTAAAAAGCGTTGGTTCAACGTTTGTGAGGGCTGTGCAGATTGCTTTTGAGCCTCAGTTACACAGAAACATAGAAGCCTATATCAATGATATAGTGGTCAAAACAAAGGACAAATCTACACTTGTTGAAGATTTGGAAGAGACCTATGTGAACCTGCGAAAGATTAACTTGAAGCTCAACCCAGAGAAATATGTGTTTGACGTTCCATTCAGGAAGCTCCTTGGGTTCTTTGTGTCTCAGCAAGGGATAGAAGCCAACCCCAACAAGATCAAAGCAATAGAGGAGATCCAAGCGCCAAAAACCGTCAAAGATGTGAGGCATCTGGCTGGCTGTGTTGCCGCGCTAATTAGGTTCATTTTGAAATCCGCTGAACGTGCCCTTCGTTCTTCAAAATCTTGAAGAAGGCTGGTCCAGTGAAATGGACTCCGGAGGCAGAGGCTGCACTACGGAATTTGAAAACCTACCTTTTCTCTATGCCAACCTTGGTCACGCCTAAGCCACAAGAGCCGCTAGTGCTATACTTGGCAGCAACGAATCAAGTAGTTAGTGCTGCTTTGGTGGCACAGAGAGAAGTGGATAGCGAGGGAACCAATGCAGCAGAGCCACCCAGCGATGGATCAAACCTGTCCCTGCAAGCCCTAATATAGATGGTGAAGAGGGGGCACAAGCAGATGCTGATAATCAGAGGGTGTTAGGAAGGAAGAAGATGGTGCAGC
>NC_041385.1:443389010-443421739 GCF_002162155.2 Triticum dicoccoides
ACTCAGGGGGTGCAAAAATTGATCTTCGGCCTTCTCATGGCCTCAAGGAAGCTATGCCATTACTTCCAAGCTTACGAGATCACAGTTGTGACTCGCCTTCCGTTGCAGCATATTCCGAGGAACCCCGAGGCATATTCCGAGCACGACAACTATCCAAAGCAGGGCACTTGCAGAATTTATTGCAGAATGGATGCTAACACAGGAAACAACTCTCCCCGACAAGGATACCCCTAAGGAATGGATAATGTACTTTGATGGGGCCTTTTCGCTACAAGGCGGCAGAGCTAGGGTGCTGCTTGTCGCGCCAACCAGAGAGCACCTCAAATACATTATCCATATGCACTTCCCCAGGTAAGATGCTACCAACAACACAACAGAGTATGAGTGGCTGCTTGCCAGCCTCAGGATTGCAATAGAACTGGGAATAAAGAAGTTGGTTATCTGTGGTGATTCCCAGCTCGTCGTAAAACAAGTGAATAAGGATTACCAGAGCCCCCTGATGGAGGCATATATGGAAGAAGTAAGAAAATTGGAGGAGCACTTTGACAGGTGCAAGCAGAGCACGTACCCCGTGCAGAACAGCGTTGCTGGCCACCTGTCAAAGTGCGTTGTTCAGAAGCTTCCTGTGGAACCAGGAACTTTTGTACTCCATCTGGTTCAACCATTAGTTTCTCCATTATCGTTGGCCAGGAAGAGAAGAAAATTGAACACCGACAGCATTTCCCGGCAGAGCTCCCTGGAGCCGCTGGTGAGAAGGTTGTCGGGGAAGCCCTATGTTAGTTGGTGAGTTGCATTCTCCGGCGGAGCCTCGGGTTCTAGCTATTGAGACTAGCACCCCCATGACAAAGGAGATGCCTTCAGTCCTCGTCTTCGAGCCTCAGGCTCCAGCGTGGGTGCATCATATAGTCTGATTCTTGCAAACTGGAGAACTTCCCGATGATCCAGAGGAATCTGAAAAGGTGGCTCGCCAATCAAGTATGTACCAGTTTGTAAATGACACTTTGTATAGAAAGAGGCTGAATGGTGTGAAGTTTAAGTTTATATCAGTCAAGAAGATGGACTAATGTTGTTGGCAGAGATACATGGAGGTGTATGTGGCTCGCATTTGGGATCAAGAGCACTTGTCGGGAAAGCTTTTCGGCAAGGATTCTATTGGCCCGGTGCCCTTCAAGATGCAATTGTGCTCGTCACTAAATGTGAAGCATGCCAGTTTCATTCGAAGAATGTTCATCAGCCTGCTCAAGCCTTTCAAACCATCCCCTTATTCTGGCCCTTCGCGTTCTAGGGGATTGACATCTTGGGCCCCTTCCCCCGTGCTATTGAGGGCTTTGAATTCTTGTTTATGGCAATCAACAAGTTTACAAAGTGGCCTGAAGTAGAGCCAGTAAGGAAGGTGACTGTGCAATCAGCTGGGTTGCTGCAAGGGCTCAAGAGAAGAACTTTTGATAAGTTGTGAAATTGCGACAAGTGTTGGGTTGATGAGTTACCGGTGGTTGTTTGGTCAATCAAGACGACACCAAATCGAGCTACTGGCCAGACTCCCTTCTCCCTGGTATATGGTGCAAAAGCAGTGCTCCCCACGGAACTCATATACAGGTCACCTCGAGTACTTGCCTATGATGAAGTAGCGCAAGAGCAGCTGCGGCATGACGATGCCACGCTCCTTGAGGAAGGTCGTTTCCGGACAGCTGTACATGTTGCACGATACCAGCAAGCGCTGCACTGCTATGACAGCCGCAGGGTCATGCCCGGAGCCTTGAGGAAGGTGACCTTGTCCTTAGGCGTGTTTAGTCTGCCAATGGTGCAAACAAGTTGACACCAAAATGGGAAGGCCATTATCGGGTGATACGTGTCACCAGACTTGGTGCAGCCAGTTTGGAGACCGAAGATGGCATCCCTATGCAAAAATCATGGAATATTGAGCATCTTCGTAAGTTCTACCCGTAAGGCGCGGTTGTCAGGCCATGCCCCGGCAACCTGTTTTGTACAGGCATATCCTCGAGACTTGTAACCCTTTGTACAAAGCCAGGTGCAGACCCTATGCATAGTTGAATAAACCGAAGCTCTTTCAGAAAAATTTGCATGCATGATTTCCTGACAATAGTTCTTAAATAAGGTGACTAGTATGCAGTGAAGGGCCATGTGCTATCCTCTTTTCTCCCTTTCCTTTGATGATAACAGAAGGATTTCACCACGGATAGTTTCTCAGGAAGAAGGATAAATACAAGCCCATGCACTGATCCCCGACAACCTCTCCTTATCTGAAACAATAAGAAGAACGGCAAAGAGATATAAGTGCACTTCATGATATCCCATCATTCCATGCTATACTTCAGTATGAGGAGCTTGCACGCAAAGAAGCTCTTGCTACTTCTGCCATTCGCGCTCCTATCCTTGACTCGAGTCCACTCGACAAGTTTAGTTGTAGCTACATATGGAGGTGTTAGCAGGGGCCTAGCCTTTGTTCGCGCTCACTAACCCGTTTTCGAGCTCATTAAACGTGGTTTTAGTAGCAGCTGCACCGAAGGCTGGCAAGATGTCTTGCCAGAAAATTTTGTTTACCAAGGCGTATTGAAGGTTCGTCCATCAGTATGTTTAAATATGACAAACGACCGGCAAGCTCTTTTTTCCGTATTTACATGAACAAAGAAGTGCTAACATGGACGAAGGATTACATGATTTTCATTTAAATTTGGCAAATGCCTACATCTTTTGATTTGAAAAAAGATAAGTGCCTGTAATGTGTTTCGTGTCCCTCTCCTCCTAGTAGTTACATTGACATGGAAAGAGGGCAAAAGGAGCGCCTGGGAAGAAGCCCAACATGACCCCTTTAGGACCAGTGGGACGCAGCCTCACAAGATCGGGAGGGTGCCTCCCCGGCAAGGAAGAAGAGGTCGGGGATGGGGAGAGCGGCTAGGCGATGCCCTAGTCACCCCTGCCAGGACTAGAGGAACATGGCTTGACACGGACACCGGCAGGGAAGACGAAGCCGGAGTCCACAAGGAAGGTTGTCCGGGTCTAACTGAAGGTGGTGGTGACGACCAGGCCAAGCACCCTTGGCAAATCACTCTGTCGGGGTCCAGCTATAGAAGATGGTGTTGCCGGTGCCTAGATGATGGTGATAGTGCGCCCGGTGTTCAGCCGGAGTCCGAGTCGTCGTCTTCGTTCTTGATGACCGGGGGCTCGCCGTTGCCGTCTTTGCCGTCAATGTACTCCTCATCACTGTCGCTCGAGGAGGAGCTTTCATCATCGCTCGAGCTTTTCACGCAGCACCGTACGCGAGAACCTAAATGCCCGAAGACCTTGATGGAGAGCAGATCGCCCTCCACTAACTTGAAGCAAAGAACATGCCCTTCTGCCAGATAATGGGCACGGGCGAAGGTTTTCCAACCACGCCCGAGGAGCATGATGTGCAGTGCGAGGAACTCGACGTTCTCTCACACGGCACCATTGCAGCAGCCGCTCATACACAACCCCAGCCTGGGCGGCTGGTCGACCTCCATTGCCCTGGCGAAGGGGCGAGGGAGTCATAGGCGACTGCAGGGAGGATCGCACAGCTTGACGATGAACTCCAGCATTGTATCCCCCACATCGCCTTCCGTTGGCATGGGGGTAGCTAGAGGAGGCACGACGAGGGCACCACTTCACCCACCTCGACCATGGGCATCGCGTCGACCTCTGCCATGCCCCGAGGCTTCACCTTGTGCACTGGATCCGGCCTCTGTGGTTGTCGCAGAAGCAGGGATAGGGGACCGAGAGGAGGCTCTCGTCACTACCATTGAAGCTTAGGCTGGACCCTTTCCCCTCGCCATCATGGAAGTAGAAGTAGGGAGCAAGGAAGGAAGAGGTGGTGGATGAGCATCATCACCCCCTTGCGTCTCCTTTTATAGCGGAGCAGGGGGAGGCTGGCTCTCCTTTGCTCTAGGGCGGCCGCCTCCAATCTGGCCTCTTTGCGCTCCTGATGGCGTCCAGATTTGTCGGCCGCCCCATTACGCTAATCCGGGGCATTGCGTTTTCTGGAAAGGCACACATTCTCGCGCCCTGAGCATCCACCACCAACCCCACGCAATCCATGCGACACGGGTGGCGGAAATGGCACGTGTAGTGGGTGAGGTAAAGATAAAATGGCAGTTACCCCGGTTCACGCGCGAACGCCCTAATGGGCTCCTGTGGGTGTGGGCGCCCCTGGTTTACGACGCGAATGGAGCGCACCGTTTTAATGTTGAAGATGCCATGGGAGACTTGGGAGCAAGATCCAGCCCAGGTTAATGAAGAAGCAAAGAAGATCTAAAAAATGCAAGTGTCAGCCCCGACAAGGTCAGTATGTACACCTATGCAATTGTTTGGGCCTACCCCAATGATGCCCGGCGACTCATATGGGCCAGGTCCAGGAGGTCCATTCGGTGCAGCAAACATTTGTGTTTGCCGCCCGGACTTGTGCACAGGCGTGCTGACGATCTTGCACCAATTACCAAGACATGACACAAGACAAGCCAGAGAAACCGCTATTCGTGAGATCAAGGAGTGCATTAAGAAGATCAAGTCAACAGGAGAACACCTCAGGAAGGCCTCCCTTGTTGGGCAGGAGAACCCGGCCGGATCGAGACCACCCCTAAGGGACAAGACTAAATCACATTGGCAAGGCTCCCGGGGCCATCAAGATTAGAGCCCGGCAGGCTCCGTACTGGCAGACCCCCGCCAAGACACCACTCCTCCACCTCATCGCACGCAAGTCATTAATCAATGCAGTGTCGAGCTCTCAAAGTGGCTAGGTGGATCTTGTCAGATATGTGGCAACCTGCTGGAGAGGAGATTAACTTTATTGACACCCGACCGAATGGCGTGTCAAGCTAATAAGGAGAAGATGGATAAGCGGCGCGGCAGGCTTGCCGGGCTTCAACCTCAGCATGACACCTAGTAGTGCATTTAATGTGCTTTGTCCTAACTGCTAGAGTTAGGTATGATAACACTGTTAGCTATCTAATCCTACCATAATGATTGTTTTGCCATTGTGGTCACCCCTTAAGCTGTAAAAAGAGGCCTGAGGCAACCTAGCAAAGGGTTCGAATAGTTTGACCCACCAATGCTTTTCCATGTGCGTTGCTCTCCCTAAGGCACACTTGCTCGTCTTGAGCTCGCCGCGTCTTTGTGTTCCTCCGGATCAATCCACTATAGCAGGAGTAGGGTTTTACACTTCAAAGCAGCTTGAACCTGGGTAAAATAGAGATGTCCATCGTCGTGCTGCCCTATTGTTTCTGATCTTTGTGCAATGTGACCGTCCCCTTGCCGAACCACAAAGGGACAGCCTTGCCCAATAGGTGATCGTGCTTCCACGCCGAAACTTTGCTTGCCTTCTCCCCCTTGACCCGAAGGGCATCACGCGTCTCGTACACGCCCTTCAGGGTTTCCTCCACCTCCAGAACCCACGCCTGGTCTTTGTACCTAGCCATCTTTTCGGCGGCTAGGTCCTTCGCAGCCTTGGCGGCCGTAGCCTTCTGCTGCTCGACCTCCCACTGAGCTTTTCACAGCTTGGCCTTGAGCCCCTCAAGCTCGGCCACAACAGTTGTCATTAAATATTTCAACATTAGCTTTTAATTAAAAAAGCTATCTTTGCTCAAAATAAATTTGACAACACCTCAGATTTAAAGCTTACCTCGGGACTGGTTGATCTGCTTGTTCATCATATCGAGGTCCTCTTTGGACCTCTTGAGCTTCCGGTTCATCTCCACAATCTCCTTAGAGGCGAAGTTTGGAGCCGAGGTTGAGACATGCAATCAAATAATTTCTACTTAGCCCCTGCTCTATATATCAATACCCCAAACACACATTTCAAGATGCCTGCCAAACTATTGGGGGCTACTTCTTTATCAGTTTTGTGATAGTCTGCTTCTGTCGGTGTTCTGGATATGGGGGTATCCAGACTTGCCTGCCTGTGGCCAGCGGCGTGGCTCAGTGGTGGCCTAGTGCGGCCCGTCTTCATCAACCCAAGATCAAGACCCTCGCGAGGGGCCAAGCCTCGTGGGGCGGACGACACAAGGCCTCCTCAGGGGTAGCCTCACCAGGCAGGCTCGCGAGGAGGTGGAGAGATCAAGGCAAGGGTACCTCGCGGGGTGCTCATGATGCAAGCCATGATGATCAAGGCCAGGCGGGCGCCAGGCGGGTGCCAGACTGCGCAGTGTCCTTGTTTCCTCTTTGGTGCAAAGGGGGCAAGCGCAGGCGCAGAGTACAAGGGCATCAAGCAAAGGTTTCCATATCGGTGCAACAAGACCAAGGCCAGCAGGACGGCAGGACGGAGGTCACCGTGGAGCCCAAGACGGTGTCATCGCCAGTGCCTTTGGCAGTCGAAGACCACTAAGGGAGTTCTGGATTAGGGGGTGTCCGGATGGCCGGACTATGACCTTGGGTCGGACTCCCAGACTATGAAGATACAAGATTGAAGACTTCGTCCCGTGTCCGGATAGGACTTTCCTTGGCGTGGAAGGCAAGCTTGGCGATATGATATGAAGATCTCCTCCCGTTGTAACCGACTCTATGTAACCCTAGCCCTCTCTGGTGTCTATATAAACCAGAGGGTTTTAGTCCGTAGGACGAACAACAATCATACCATAGGCTAGCTTCTAGGGTTTAGCCTCTTTGATCTCGTGGTAGATCTACTCTTGTACTACTCATATCATCAATATTAATCAAGCAGGAGTTGGGTTTTACCTCCATCGAGAGGGCCCGAACCTGGGTAAAAACATCGTGTCCCTTGTCTCCTGTTACCATCCGCCTACACGCACAGTTCGGGAACCCCTACCCGAGATCCGCCGGTTTTGACACCGACATTGGTGCTTTCATTGAGAGTTCCTCTGTGTCGTCACCTTTAGGCCCGATGGATCCTTCGATCATCAATAATGACATGGTCCAGGACGAGACTTTTCTCCCCGGACAGATCTTCGTATTCGGCGGTTTCGCACTGGGGGCCAATTCACTTGGCCATCTGGAGCAGATCGAAAGCTACGCCCCTGGCCATCAGGTCAGATTTGGGAGTTTGAACTACACGGCTGACATCCGCGAAGACTTGATCTTCGACGGATTCGAGCCACAGCCAAGCGCGCTGCACTGTCCCGATGGGTATGATCTAGCTCTGCCGCTGAACAGTGCCCTGGAGGCCGCACCAGCGTGCGCTCCGACCCTTAGCTCGGAGCCGACTTCGCCGACCGAGGACGAGTGGTTGGACACCGCCTCGGGGGCTACGATCTCTATGATGATTGAGCCAAACACCATCCCTGTACTTTGCAAAGCCCATGACTCCGAGGCGCCGGACTCCTCTCTAGACTCTGAACCTCTCGCACCCCTGCCAATCAAATCCGATTGGGTGCCGGTTATGGAGTTCACTGCCGCGGACATCTTTCAGCACCCGCCCTTTGGTGACATCCTGAATTTACTAAAGTTTGTCTCTTTATTAGGAGAGCCCTGGCCGGACTATGGCCAGGAAGGTTGGGATGCAGACGACGAAGAAATTCAATGCCCACCCACCACCCACTTTGTAGCCACTGTCGATGATTTAACCGACATGCTCGACTTCGACTCTAAAGACATCAACGGTATGGACGACGATGCAGGAGACATCCAAGAACCAGCGCCTACAGTGCACTGGAAGGCCACCTCGTCATACGACATATACATGGTGGACACCCCAAAAGATGGGAATGGCAATGGAACAGCGGAGGTTGACCCCTCCAAGAAACAGCCCAAGCGCCGGCGTCAGCGGCGCCGCTCTAAATCCCGCCACAGCAAAAACAGCGATTCCGGCACGGGAGATAATAACACCCCAGACAGTGCCGAAGATAGCCCCTCCTGCAGGATTCAGCGCAAGAGGAGGGAGAAGCCAACCCTCATGATAGAGCGGCAAACAGAGAGGTAGAGGACGATAATTATATGCCTTCCTCCGAAGATGAAGCAAGCATCGACGATGATGAATTTGTCGTACCCGAGGATCCCGTCGAACAAGAACGCAGGCTTATGGCCACGGCAAGTAGACTCAAGAAAAAGCAGCAGCAGCTTAGAGCTGACCAAGACATGCTAGCGGACAGATGGACCGAAGTCCTTGCAGCCAAAGAGTATAAACTCGATCGCCCCTCCAAGAGCTACCCAAAACGCAGGCTGCTACCCCAATTAGAGGAGAAAGCACCCAAACCTACATCACCTGCACATGACGCGGCCGACCGGACACCTCGTGGCCGCGACAGAGAGGCCTCTAGGCCCTCCACTAAAGCCGCACCCCGACGTCGCTTGAAAAGTACAAAACTGCGGGGAAATGCGCCGGACTTGCGAGACATATTGGAGGACAAGGCAAGGCAAATAAGATCGATCTATGGATCGCGTGGGCGCCCCACAACACGTGATGATAACCGTCATGCCGGATACAGCAATTCCGGCTGGGCCGAACACAGTAGACAAAGCTCATTTGAGTTGCGTCGTGATATAGCCCAATATAGAGGCGCCGCACACCCACTATGCTTCACAGACGAAGTAATGGATCATCAAATCCCCGAGGGTTTCAAACCCGTAAACATTGAATCATATGATGGCACAACAGATCCTGCGGTTTGGATCGAGGACTATCTCCTTCACATCCACATGGCCCGCGGTGATGATCTACACGCCATCAAATACCTCCCACTCAAGCTTAAAGGACCAGCTCGGCATTGGCTCAACAGCTTGCCAGCAGAGTCAATTAGTTGTTGGGAAGACCTGGAAGCCGCATTCCTTGATAACTTCCAGGGCACATATGTGCGACCACCAGACGCTGATGACCTAAGCCACATAATTCAGCAGCCAGATGAATCGGCCAGACAATTCTGGACACGGTTCTTAACCAAGAAAAATCAAATCGTTGATTGTCCGGATGCAGAGGCCCTTGCAGCCTTCAAACATAACATCCACGACGAGTGGCTTGCCTGGCACCTAGGACAGGAAAAGCCGAAATCCATGGCAGCCCTCACATCACTCATGACCCGCTTCTGCGCAGGAGAGGACAGCTGGCTAGCTCGCAGTAACAACCTGACCAAAAACCCTGGTAGTTCGGATACCAAGGACAGCAATGGCGGGTCGCATCGCAACAAGCACAAACGCCGCATTAACGGCGATAATACTGAACATACGGCAGTCAATGCCGGATTCAAAGGCTCTAAACCCGGTCAGCGGAAAAAGGCGTTCAAAAGAAATACTCAGGGCTCGTCCAATTTGGACCACATACTTGATCGCTTGTGTCAGATACATGGCACCCCCGAAAAACCAGCCAACCACACCTACAGGGATTGTTGGGTATTCAAGCAGGCAGGCAAGTTAAGTGTCGAACACAATGACAAGGGCTGCATAGCGATGACGAGGAAGAGCCCCGGCCACCGAACAATAGAGGACAGAAGGGCTTTCCCCCACAAGTGCGGACAGTGAACATGATATACGCAACCCACATACCCAAAAGGGAGCGAAAGCATGCACTAAGGGATGTATACGCGATGGAGCCAGTCGCCCCAAAGTTCAACCCGTGGTCCTCCTGCCCAATCACTTTTGATCGAAGGGACCACCCCACTAGCATCCGCCACGGCGGATTCGCCGCATTGGTTCTTGACCCAATCATTGACGGATTTCACCTCACTAGAGTCCTGATGGACGGTGGCAGCATCCTGAACCTGCTTTACCAGGATACAGTGCGCAAAATGGGCATAGACCCCTCAAGGATTAAACCCACAAAAATGACCTTTAAAGGTGTCATACGAGGTGTAGAGGCCAATTGTACAGGCTCAATTACACTTGAAGTGGTCTTCGGATCCCCGGATAACTTCTGAAGCGAGGAATTAATCTTCGACATAGTCCCGTTCCGCAGTGGCTATCACGCACTGCTCGGACGAACCGCATTTGCAAAGTTCAATGCGGTGTCGCACTACGCATACCTCAAGCTCAAGATGCCAGGCCCTCGAGGAGTAATCACGGTCAATGGAAACACTGAACGCTCTCTCTGGACGGAGGAGCACACGGCGGCCCTCGTGGCGGAAGTACAAAGCAGCCTATTAAGGCAATTCTCGAGTCCGACTACTAAATGTCTGGACACCGTCAAGCGCGCCCGGAGTAACCTACAACAAGACCGCCTGGCACGTTCCGAGCACGCGTAGCAATGCGGCCCCAACCCCAGCCCTCGCGAAATCGCGAGACCAGTACCACGCGTACATAACTACGCTCTAGAGATACCATGGGCATAGGGGAAGGGGCACGACCACGGCATGCCCAGAATGCGGCTCAACCGCACAAGGGGCTCCCAATTGTGACATTCCTTCTTTTCTTTTTTTTTCTTATTCGCAGGACTCCGTTTTCCAGAAGCCCTGTCCGGCAGTAGAAATGTCAAACTCACGATGCAACAGCCAAGGAAGCAAAAAAACTACGTCGAGTGTCCAGGTGGTCTCTATTACGAGCAGTATACCTGTTTTACATACCATTCCGTAGCTTACCCCTGGAGGGGGACATGTTAAATAGTCCCATCCCTTGCTTATCGCACTATTTGTATCGTTCTGCTTTCATTGCAGTATCTTTTGAATAAACAATACATAGCTTTTGCTTATTATTGCATTCCTCTTTTTCTTCTATAAATGTTCATCTATGACATGTTGCACCCGTACAACTTGGTACGGTCAAATACACCAGGGGCTTAAGTACCCCAAAACATGGTGTGATAAGACCGAACACTCTCATGAGTGCGGCACCCCGAACTTATATCATTATATGCATCGGCTCTGAATCATGTCTTGGGTCAATAGTTGGGTTTGCCCGGCTCTCATGTTTTGGTACCTTACGTTCTGCAATGTTGGCTAAGGTAGCGCTGGGAGAACTATTGTGATTGTGCCCCAGTTGAGCTGGGTTAACACCTCAGTAGAGAAAGCTAAAACTGACCGTCATGATAGTGCGAGAGACCGGTCGCTGTTCGCGAGGTTTTTCAAGTCCCTAAAGACTTATGCCGCTTAGACCGAGGAGCTGGATTATCTGGCCTAGGCGTGGATAGCGCCCCGAACTCGGTCTTCCGAATACTAGGGGCTTCGCCGAAATTTAAAATTATAGAATTCTATGGCTAAGTGAGAGTGATAAAGCATTATAAGTCTGATGGCCTTGTTCGTTGTGCTGAGCACCTCCCTAGATGGACCCAAGAATGGGAACAATAGCGCTCAGGTTTATCCCGAACACCCCAGCACTCGTGGCATGGGGGTAGAAGCCAACGACTTGCATCTCTCAGATTCGATAAACGGCCGCACAGAAGGTAATATTTTAAATTAACAAGCATTGCTTAGCGCATATGAACAAAGTTTTCAGCATACAGGATAACAAATGCGAGTCTACTCAAAAATTACATCTTTGGAGCATTCACTCGCTATAATGCGGGCACCCTTCAGGACGCCCTTATAGTACATCTCGGGCTTGCGATACTCCTTGCCCGGTGGTGGCGCGTCCGTCACAAGCTTCTCAGCGTCCATCTTGCCCCAGTGCACTTTAGCACGGGCAAGGGCCCGACGGGCACCTTCAATGCAGGCGGAGTGCTTGATGACTTCAATCCATGGACAGGCATCCACCAGCCGCCGCACCAGACCAAAGTAGCTCCCAGGCACGGCTTCCTTAGGCCACAGCCGAACTATGAGGCCCTTCATGGCCTGTTCGGCCGCCTTGTGGAGCTCGACCAGCTGCTTCAGCTGGTCGCTCAGGGGCACCGGATGTCCGGCCTCAGCATATTGAGACCAGAACACTTTTTCCGTCAAGCTCCCCTCCTCAGCTCGGTAGAACGCACCAGCATTAGACACACTATGGGGCAGATCGGCGAACGCTCCTGGAGAGCTCCGGATTCGGGTAAGTAACAGATAATTCACTTTTGTATGCTTGCTTTGCATAAAGAATGCCTTACCCGCCGCTATCTTCTTTATCGCCTTGATCTCCTGGAGGGCCTTCTGGGCTTCGACTTTAGCGGCTTTGGCACTCTCAAGAGTCAAGGCAAGCTTGGACTATCGAGTCTTTGAGTCACGCTCCAAACTCTAGTGTTTTTCCATGAGAGCCTGCAGCTCTTGTCGCACCTCAGCCACCCGCGCCTCCTGCTTCTCTCGCTCGGTGCGCTCCAAGGCCGCACTGTTTTCGGCCTTGGACACCGCTTCCTTCAGGGTCGCCACCTCGTTCGTGGCCCCTACAATACCCACGTTATTCCTGTCATTTTTTGCAACCAAATCCTTTCCATAAGGTATTACTTTAATAAGGTATTACTTACCTTCCTTGTCCTCGAGCTGCTTCTTGGCAAGGCCGAGCTCGTTCTCGGACCGCTCGAGGCTCTCCTTCAATGCATTGACCTCCGCAGGCAGTGCGGCAGAGGTCAGCAGCGCAGCCTGCATTCCCATATTGACATATTTATGTTAGACTCCTACGTATATCTTTTAAGATCCACAGCTTGGCTTTTCTTTCCGAACACCAAACTGAGCATGAAGGGCTACTTTCTATGCGGTAATATTCTTACATACCTTGAAAACTTACCTCAAAGCCTGTTAGAAGGCTAGTACAAGCTTCAGTCAGCCCGCTCTTGGCGGACTGAACTTTCTGGATCACCGCACTCATAACAGTGCGGTGCGCCTCGTCGATGGAGGCGCCGTCAAGCGCTTCCAGCAAGCTATCCGGCGCCCCCGGTTGGACGGAGGCCGCCGGCGTTGCAGTCTTGCCCTTCTTACGAAGGGGCTGCCTGCAGGACTCCGGAACCGCTAAAGGTTCCGGTACGGAGTCCGGCACAGGGCCGGACTTAGAGCCCTCTAGGGTTTTGCCCCCTTTGCGCCCAGGGTCCGGGAGGTCGCCTTACGGCGCCTCCAGGACCACCTCCTCCTGGTTGGGCCCCTTTTGGGACTCCACCACAGTGTCTTCGGCGTCGCGAGGGGAGGAGGCCATCGGAAGTGAAGTGCTATTCACATCCGACGAACTCCAGGGAGCCGCTTGACGAAGCGGGAAGCTCATCCTTGGGCAGGCTACATGGTTGTATTCGGCGTTAGAAGACACTATGCGACAAATGAAAAATCATGAGTTATTCTGGAATCCGAACACTTACGATCTTGCCAGGGGCTTGGCCCTCGAGGGCCACTCCTCTTCTCCGTCGTCGGCGTTGGTGGAGCAGTCCGGAGGAAGGGTCCTTCCCTTCTTGGACCCTCTGGCCTCCCTAGTTGGGGAGGCCTTCCTTTTCTTCTCTCCCCCCGTTGGAGGAGAAGCCTCTTTCTTCTCCTCCTCGTCTTTGCGGGAGGAGTCCGCATCGGAGTCATCGAATGATGAGTCCGATAACACCCGACGCCGAGAACTCTTTCGAGTTCCCGTGGCCTTCTTCTTGGCCTTCTTCTCCGGCACCACATGAGGTGGTGGAACCAGCAACCCCGTTAAGCGGGCGTCCGCTGGGTCTTCTGGCAAAGGAGCCGGACAGTTAACCTGCTCGGTCTTCATCAGCCAGTCCTGTCAAAGGTAAGGGAGTTTAGATCCCACATAGAGTCAAACTATGAAAAAGTGTCCTGTAAAGGGTAAAATAGCTTACCTCGTCGGCTTGACGCTGCGAGCTGAATCTGTGATCTTCGGTAGCGGATGCGGGAGCCTCGGCGCCCTTGAACAGCACCTTCCAGGCACCTTCGTACATAGTGTCGAAGAGCCTGCTCAAGGTTTGGTGTTGTGCTGGATCAAACTCCCACAATTTGAAGGCCCTTTGTTGGCACAGGAGGATCCGACGTATGAGCATGACCTGGACTACGTTGACAAGCTTGTGATTCTTGTTCACCAGCTTTTGGACGCAGGCTTGAAGTCCGGTCAGCTCTTCCGAATCTCCCCACGTTAGGCTCATCTCTTTCCAGGAGGTGAGCCATGTGGGGAAACCAGATCGGAATTCGAGGGTCGCCGCCCATTTGGGGTCGCGCGGCTCGGTGATGTAGAACCACCCCGATTGCCACCCCTTTATTGTCTCCACAAAGGAGCCCTCGAGCCACAGGACGTTGGCCATCCGGCCCGCCATGGCACCTCTGCACTCCGCTTGGCGGCCGCCCACAACCTTCGGCTTGACATTAAAAATCTTCAGCCATAAGCCAAAGTGGGGCTGGATGCAGAGGAAGGCCTCGCACACGACGATGAACGCCAAAATGTTGAGGATGAAGTTTGGGGCCAGATCATGGAAATCTAGGCCATAGTAGAACATGAGCCCCCGGACAAATGGATGAAGTGGAAAACCTAGTCCGCGGAGGAAGTGGGTAAGGAACACCACCCTCTCATGGGGCCTTGGGGTGGGGATGAGTTGCCCCTCATCTGGAAGCCGGTGCGCGATATCGTCAGACAAGTATCCGGCCTTCCTTAAAAAATTTATTTGCCCCTCCGTGACGGAGGAGGCCATCCATCTACCTCCAGCTCCGGACATGATTGGAGAAGGTTGAGGTGGGAAGTGCGGACTTGGGCGCTGGAGCTCGAGTGCGCAGGGATGGATAAGCAAAGGAGGAAGAAGGCGTAAATGGAAAGGGGGGATCCTTCTCCCCTTATATGGGCGGCCGAAACTATAAGCCCTCACCAGCCTAATAAAACTCGCTTATCTCCCAAGCGCCACGGTTAATGGCGCGGTTGGGTTACCCACGCCCGTATTGATGAGAATCCCGGAATAAGGGGAGACAATCTCTGCCTTGACAAGACGTGCCAAGGAAACCGCCTCGCTAAACATGCTGAGGTGGAACAGTAAAACGATTCGAATAAAGGCTTGGCCGTGGCGTGATGTCACGCTGCGAAATACGTCAGCAGATTAGATTTATTCAGATATTATTCTCTCTACGGTGGTATGTGGAACTTATCTTGCAGAGCCGGACACTATCCTGGTGTTCAACATCTTCTATGAAGTATTCGGAGGAGGAACCCGCCTTGCAATGCCGAAGATAATTTGCGTGCCGGACTCATCATCATTGAAGCCTGGTTCAGGGGCTACTGAGGGAGTCTTGGATTAGGGGGTGTCCGGATGGCCGGACTATGACCTTTGGCCGGACTCCCGGACTATGAAGATACAAGATTGAAGACTTCGTCCCGTGTCTGGATAGGACTTTCCTTGGCGTGGAAGGCAAGCTTGGCGATATGATATGAAGATCTCCTCCCGTTCTAACCGACTCTATGTAACCCTAGCCCTCTCCGGTGTCTATATAAACCGGAGGGTTTTAGTCCGTAGGACAAACAACAATCATACCATAGGCTAGCTTCTATGGTTTAGCCTCTTTGATCTCGTGGTAGATCTACTCTTGTACTACTCATATCATCAATATTAATCAAGCAGGAGTAGGGTTTTACCTCCATCGAGAGGGCCCAAACCTGGGTAAAAACATCGTGTCCCTTGTCTCATGTTACCATCCGCCTAGATGCACAGTTCGGGAACCCCTACCCGAGATCCGCCGGTTTTCATACCGACAACCACCTTTAGTCAGGATAGTTTGTACTGGTTGTCCCCCTTCAAATCCCGCCGTTGTGGAATCCCTTCCTGCTCAATATTTGGGAAGAGGACCAGGGCCTCTATAAATAGAGAATAGCCATCACAGTAGAGAGGCATCTAATCCGAACCTAGCTGATCTACAAACCACCACCACAAGAACACCTCTCCTCGCGAGGTTGTTCTTCCTCTATACTGTTCATCATCAGCCCAAGAAGCAATCCACCACACCAGACACAGGAGTAGGGTATTACACCACAACAGTGGCCTGAACCTGTATGAACCTTGTGTCCCTTGTGTTCTTGAACGTGTTAGCTTAGAATCGTGACGAGGTTTTGGGCGTGGATCGGTAGGGAGAAGATCTTCGCGCGCACCCCAGAGTTCGAACCTTAAGGGTTTTGCCGGAACTTGATATCCGACATTTGGCGCGCTAGGTAGGGGTGCGCCGGAATCTTTTCTCCGCTAATCTGCATCACATCGCTTCATCGCATCCATGGCCGATGCTCGCTGAGCTCGCGCCGAGCGCCGGGCTGCTCTCGCCACCCATGTCGCCCAGACGGCTCCCGTCGGTGGGGCTCCTCGTTGTTCTCCGTCGCCTTCCACCCATGCCGCCATCAGCCCGGCGGGGAACAAGCAGCAAGCATCTTCGCTACACCCCTCGGTGCAGCGGGAAGGCCGCACCACCACTCCATCGCTGATCCCAGCTGGTTCATCGTCTCACGCTCGCCGCGCCCCCATGGACGTGCAGGCTGCGTTGCTCCTAGCACGTGAGCTCCAGCACTACTGCCCCGTCGAAGACCTCTACGAGGAGTGGCTTGCTCCCATCATCGAGCTCGCCAGCGCCGCAGGGGGCTCTCTTGCGCTGTCCCTCTCGCTGCCCCGCCCTCGTCCTGCATGGGCGAGGCGGCTTAGGGGGTGCCTCCGCCACCTCCTCCCCAAGAAGGCGCCCTGGCTCCAAGGTGTGCGGCTCCCGGACGTGATCCACCGCATCCAGCACCCGCGCAGCAAGAGAGAAGCTGTCAAGAAATCCCTCGGCCACAAGAAGGCGCTCAAGTGCTCCCTGCACCAGCACGGAAAGACCGCGTCCCTACACCAGCACGCCAAGACCCCGTGTTGCCCCTGGCGACAGCGCGCGGGAACCATCAAGAGCAGGCCTCGAGTCTGCAAAAAGCTCCGGTGGACAAGGCAGGCTGCCGCGCCTTCACCACTGAGCTGCGTAGCGTCGCCTCGCCCGGCAAGTTCAAACCGGACCTACCTCCTTGCTATGATGGCACCGCCGACCCCGCAGAGTTCCTGCAGCTCTACGAGCTCGGAATCAAGGTGGCCAGCAGAGACGAAAAGGTCATGGCGAACTGGTTTCCCGTGGCACTCAAGGACGATGCCCGCACCTGGCTCCTAAACCTGCCTCCCGACTCAATCTCCTCTTGGGACGAGATGCGCAGCCATTTCATCACCAACTTTCAGGGCACTCGCGACCGCCCTCCGGCCGTGGGTGACTTCAGCCGCATCAAGCAGCAGCCTGGAGAGACCCTGCAGAAGTACATCCAATGCTTCAACGGTGCTCGCCTCAAGGTTCCCAAGGTGACAGAGGAGGCCATCATATCAGCGTTCTCCGATGGCGTCCGCGACGTCAAGATGAAGGAGGAGCTCGCTGGCGGTGTCCTGGACTAGGGGGTACTCAACGTGTCATCTCCCGATCAGTTGGATTGGGCCGAGGACCCCCATGGCCGTATACTCATGGGCCAGTCCGGACAACTGTCGCGTACAAGGAAGAATCCACAAGACTTGGGGATCATGACAAGGACTCCTCCCCCACCGGCGCATTCGGCTAGGACTCATGTTATCCTAGGCCTCTGGTGCATTATATAAACCAAGGTCAGGCTAGTCGATAGAGAGATACAACAACAATCATACCATAGGCTAGCTTCTAGGGTTAGCCTCTATGATCTCGTGGTAGATCAACTCTTGTAACACCCATATCATCAATATCAAACAAGCAGCAAGTAGGGTTTTACCTCCATCGAGAGGGCCCGAACCTGGGTAAACATTGTGTCCCTTGCATCCTGTTACCATTGATCCTAAGATGCACTGCTTGGGACCCCCTACCCAAGATCCGCCGGTTTTGACACCGACATTGGTGCTTTCAGTGAGAGTTCCGCTCTGTGATCGGCAAAAGGATCAATGGCTTGACTGCAGGTCAACTGCGACATCGGCTTCTTCATCACCAGCTCGACTGGTCACCTTGGCTTGACCGAAGACTGCGCCCTACCTCCGATCGTCATGTTCAGATGAGGGCCTTCATCAACACCAACTCCGATCTCTATCAAGATCATGGAGGAGTCATCCATGGAGCTCGGGGGCTCTACGTCAACATTGCCCTCAGGCGACCGTGCTGTTTTTCTAGACGGCAAACTTGTATCCGCCGCCGCCGCCTCCTCAAGTCGCCTAAATGATTACTTCGGTGGAATTATGCAGAATTAAGTCTACAACAACCCTGCAAATATTTCGTCGAGTTCCGATGGAGGAATCTCCGGCAATCTCCGATATACCGGAGCCCTGTTGAATCTGGACGAGAATCCGGACGAGTTTAGAGCGTGGTAGCCAGCATCTAGCTCGGATGTCCTTTGGAAGATCCAACCGTTGATTTGCTGCGGAATTCCCATATCTACCACCTGCCAAAAATTCAGCTCGATCCGACCATTCAAACTCCGGGAAACTTCCGATTAGTGCATCACTTTTTGGATCTGTTTTCTGCGCTAGAACGAATCCGACCCGAATTCATCTTCTTTATGAACGGGATCTCGGGCATCCTTTTTGAAGGAAGTTTTCATATAGGGTGTTGTGTTTATTCTCAAACACATCCCATTAGTATTAAAAGTATTCTTGCAATACGAACTTCACCGTCACGCCGGTGTCAAACCAACCCGACAACATCACTCCACGGCGGTCGACCTGCGTTAGACACGTCGTCGCTTTGTTGAGCAGAGCTCAACTTCTTCGGATCATCATCTCGGCAAGCCGAACAAGAGTCCGGCATCGCGAAGGATAAATCATCACCAACATCGCCGCCCCACGGATTACACGGAGCGGGCATACCGGCATCGTCGCACGGTCAGTTCATCAAGCCCGCATTGATCACGTCACAAGCTACGACCTACATCGGCATGGCCGAACTGTTGCTTCATCGAGCCGGTGTCCATCACGCCGAACTACTTCAACACCTCGGCTGACACATCCCCTCACCAACCTGCTCCGTCTCCTCGCCTGGACTGGGGGCTTCGTCATCCCTTCATCAACTTACCCGGGAAACTCCGGCGTCACCGGCCAACCAGCTTCATCACATTAGCTGGACCACGGGCTTCGCCTCGGCGAGCCAGACTTTGCCAGCATCGTCATGCCTTCGCTTAATCACCCATCAGGCAATGGGTGTGCGGATCGAGTCCCAATTTTGGGAGTAACCTTTCTTCGAACCGCTACAACAAATAAACCAGGTGCTATTAATCCCAGCAATTTTTGCTTGTTCGGGTTTATTTTTCCCAAGGAATTATTACTCTGCTTTGTTCCATCATCTATACGCAGGTATATTAAATGGTGGCCACATTAACGACGGTCGCATGGTGGTTCGGTCAGTTTCCGTACATAGTCCGGCGAACGCCGCATCTGGAACTCGAACCAACCTGTGAATTTAGGCCTCGCCATGCCTTTACCGCATCACGCCGCCGCCCTGCACCGACATTGACTTCGGCGCCAGGCCATATTTCTTTTATTACTCACTTTGCATAAATTATTTGTTATGCAATGATTTTTTTATTATTATTACTATTATCTCCGGTTTGCACTATTTTTTGTGCACAGGAAAATGATCCAGCCAGACTATATCCTTTGGCGTCACCTCGGCTAGACGGGGGGCTTCGTCAACACTTCATTACCCCATGCCGGGGACTTCAGCATCACCCTGCCGTCCCGTATTGACCGTGCTATGTCACCACTTCAGAGTGCCGAGCTCTTTAACAAGCTAGATTGCCTTGGGGGATGGAACCTTGTCCCGCATCAAGCTCGGACCGCGTCATCAATACCGAACACATTAACCAGCTAAGTTGCCTTCATGCTCAAAGTTTTAAATTTTTAACTTGTGTTCGACTCGACCAAGCATTATACTTTTTTGGAAAAAAGTTGCTTGTAAAAATTTCCTTCTCTAAACTTTGTTTGTGACGCGCAAATTCAAGTACCCCGTTTACTTGGGGGATTCCTTCATGAAGCCTTTTCCTCTTGCATATGATTATACTTGTACGGCTTTGTTCCTTGTTCGTGTATTACGCCACAATATGCACCATATTGACTTAAGCGATTTGCAAGCTGGGTTGCCTCACTCCTGTGTTTACCCCTACGTTCCCGATTGTTCAGCTAGGGAGTAAAGGGAGCACCTCTACGATTGTCACGATTGGGTCATCCGAGCTGGACCTCAGACTGGGTGAAGCCGAAAGCTAGCGCTCTTATAGTTTTCAAGGATGGTCGGCACACAACGGAACTCATGAGTACAAAAAATCTATTGCACAAGTCTCATAATAAAAATGAGCACCGAAGAAAGCTATCGGTGGAGGTACTATTTTCTTCGAAGATGCTTCTTACACTTCACAGTAATATAGCATAAGTTCCCTGAGCGCACTTTGTCTGTTACAGCCTTATGGCCTGATTGCCTGGTTATTGGAAACACCGTCGATATTCTCGACAGATGGAGTACATAACACTTTTCGGTCCTTGACCGAAGAGGGAGAAGCCGACGGTCGGTTAAGACGCGTTTAAAGTTCAGTTGAACATAGATATGATATAAGTACTTCGGTACATGCAATAATTCTTTTACCCAAGTCAATTGGGTGCTCTTAAATTTATATGAGCCGTTTTATGATAAGTGTTCTTCTTCTTAGTCGTTGCAAAGTTTTATTATTACTATTATTATCTATCACTCCTTTTTTTGACACGAGCGTGTGGTCACTAGCCGGGGAGCCTAATTTCTCTCTCAAAGCCGCTAGAGTTTAGTTTGCTAAACTGGCCTAATGAGAAGTACTCCGCCCTCGGGATAGGAGGTTGAAGCCGTAGGCTGACCCGCTTGAAGTCTTGAGATAAGATGTATCATGTTAAAGCATGACAGAAGCACTTCTTTTGCTAAGGACAATTTTCGGATTGGCACCGAACACTTGATCTTGTTCGGACGTCAAGTTTTTACTGATGTTTTTTCTTGGTTTTCCAAGCTTTCGGCACTTTTAAACTATTTGTGTGTTTTCAGCACAAGTCTCGCAGTGCAACGCCAAACACCTTTAGAGATTCGGCAAAAACATTCTTGGATATTGCTATATATGCATCGGTTTCGAATTGTGTCTTCGGTCAATAGTTGGGTTTCCCGGCTCCTGCGTGTGCCTCCTATGTTCCGCTTTGTTTGGCTAGGTGTGCAAAGGGAGAACCACTATGATTGTGCTTCCAGCTCACATGGTTAAGCACCTTAGTGGAGAAAGCTGAAAACTGACTGTCACAATAAGCGTAAACTGGTCAGCGATCCGATGACGGTGTTAAACGACGGGCCATTCATAACAATGGCCGAAGTGTTTACGGCTTGACCTCGACTGTCGCCGAGCACTACCGGGGGCTATTAACTGGCCTCCCAAACTAAATCCTCGATATTTTGCTCTTACATTGGAGATGAGGTTTCATGATCATGCTTAGCATGACAACCCAAAGAAAGGAACTGATAGCGGGACTATTTTCTTTGGAAGACATTTCTTCTGTTAAACAGTAATATAACAAGTCTCTCCGCGTACCGTTGTTTATAAAACCGTATGGCCAGATTGCCTTGTTTGTTGTAAATCTTTGCCCTCATAAAGGCTTTATAAAGTAGGACACGGCCGAGGAGGTGGAAGCCGATGGTCGGTCAACAAAGTTTTGTACAATGCGGATCCGAGCATTAATGACGTAAAGTACTTGGATACATAGAGTCATTACACATAATTTGTAATTTTACTATGGATATCAATCCTTAATTCGGCCACCCGTGCCCGCATTAAGGCTCGGGGGCTACTGGGCTTCGGGCTTATTATTTACAAATATTAAAGGGGCACTTCGATCCCTTGATCGCCACCCGACCAGTGTCTCGGGGGCTACTACATTGCCTGTTCTATGCAGAAAATTTTAAGTGCAATACAGTTTCCGAGGAGATTTTGATCCTCAGGTTGGTCGACCGCACCCAACCTGAGTCTCGAGGACTGAGCACGCCGCTTTTTGTGTCCCAAAGTATTCTGCCGAGCTAGGACTTGATCCTCAGGCCGATTTTTGCAAATCGAGCTGAGTCTCAGCGGTTACTGGGATCAGTGGTCTTATTTCATCCTTCAGGTGCATCTCGGGTTTTAGACCGATACACACCTTGAGGGCTACTGGCTATATATCTCGTCAGAGAATAAATTGCATAAATAAAAAACAATGACCAAAAATCAGCCCATGACCGAGGTGCTTAACCACCTCGGAAGCAGTTCGGCATATAGCTTGGAAGCAAGTGGCTGGCTCCTTAGAGAGCATTTCCGGCATTAAGCTCGGCTAAACTCCTTCTACTTTTTTGGACCAAGATGATCTATGACATCTTGAATATAGTCCGGCGTTGGAGCTTGGACACAGTCCGGCGTTGGAGTTCGGATACATTTCAACGTTGGAGCTCGAAAGCAGTCCGGCATTGGTCCTCGGCTCCAAGAGATACCTTGAATGCAGTCCAGCGTTCGAGCTCGGACGCAAGAGGACACTGCCTCCCGGGAACAACTTTGAACCCGAGGTGTGGCATAAAAATAATAAGGCATTGATAAAGGCCGGAAACTTAAAGGGGCTCCTCGGATACCCGACGTATAAACTCGTCGAATGCATTTCGGCGATCCTCAAGATAAAAGATGAGAAGATTTGTTGAACCAGTTTTCAAGACCGGCAACCGAAGATGAAGAACAGTTCGGAAGAATCGAGGAGCGTCCCTAACTTGAAGACCGGTTCAGGGGTCTACTGACGGTGTCCTGGACTAGGGGGTACTCAATGAATCGAGGAGCGTCCCTAACATGGGCGTATACTCATGGGTCAGTCCGGACAACTGCCGCGTACAAGGAAGAATCCACAAGACTTGGCGATCAAGACAAGGACTCCTCCCCCACCGGCGCATTCGGCTAGGACTCATGTTATCTTAGGCCTCTGGTGCATTATATAAACCGAGGCCAGGCTAGTCGATAGAGAGATACAACAACAATCATACCATAGGCTAGCTTCTAGGGTTAGCCTCTACGATCTCATGGTAGATCAACTCTTGTAACACCCATATCATCAATATCAATCAAGCAGGAAGTAGGGTTTTACCTCCATCGAGAGGGCCCGAACCTGGGTAAAGATTGTGTCCCTTGCCTCCTGTTACCATTGATCCTAAGACGCACTGCTTGGGACCCCCTACCCGAGATCCGCCAGTTTTGACACCGACACTCGCCATCCACGAGGATCTATGCAGGTCTCTGGAGTTGTTCAACCTGGCAACCAAGTGCGCAAGAGCTGAGGAGGGATGCCTCTCCCTCCTCGAGCTTCCAGCTGCTGACCCAGAAGAGAAGAAGACCAAGGCCAAGGATGTGAAGCACAAAGGGGCAGCAGTGCTCACAGCAGAACCAGACATGAAGCGCAGCAGGGACCAGCCGGAGTCATCCAAGGGTAGCCGATTCTATGCCTACCACAACCTCTACACCCACGACACCAACGAATGCCAGGAGCTCAAAGCCGTTTGAGAGAGACGCGTCAGTCGACGCCCCGAGCATAACGACCGGGGCTACGGCCGGAGGAGGAAGAGGCGGAGGACGATGGGACGACCGAGGCCCTAGCCAGGAGTGGCGTGACCGACCTCGCGAGGATCGCTGGCAGGACCCACTACAAAAAAAATACACTTCCTTGATGACACGTGTTTGTCATAGTAGGTCGCGTTTTTTGTCATGCATGTACATCCATGATGATTTTATGACAGAATCGAGATAGTCATGCCTGTGCTGTCGTAGAAGTGTTCCATGACATTACCAAAATTACCATCACGAAAGTGTCCACTTCCATGATGATAAATCGCGCGTCACAGAAGTGCTTTCGTCAAGCGTGACCAACACGTGGCATCCACCGTAATGGAATGCCGTTAAGCTATCGGGTCGGTTGGATCCGATAACCCGTTAACAGCACCGACCAATGGGAAATTTCCACGTGTAAATTTCTTATTGGACAGACGAAACACGTGTCAGCTCGTCAGTGGGTCAGATAGGCGCCTATGATATGTCGACACGTGCCACGGCCCACCACTGGCCCATTTAGCTTACAAAGCCGGCCCGTTTGACTTGGTCAAAAGTTAATGGGCTAGCCCATGAAAAGCCTGTTAACGGTCTCTTCGCAAATAGCCCATTTTACGTCCCGGTAACTCACGACCCGTTAGGCCCTAAAGGAAATCGGCCCAACAACATCATGTGGGCCGTCGAATATAACACCAGCCATTTCACTTTCGGCCCATGTATGGCCCACGACGTCTTTTGGCCCATATGAGGCCTTCATATCTTTAGGCCCTTTACAGGCCCACAGTGACTCTAGCCCATAATGAACAGTAATTTTCTTTGTACCCGTTAATGGCCCGTGATTCACATGGGTCGTTTCTAGCCCGTGTTAGCTTTCGGCCTATTGACGGCCCATACGTTCTTGGGCTCCTTTCCGGCCCTTGATTACTTCCGTCCTGTTACTGGCTTGTTCCCCTAATGGGCCAAATTAGGCCCATGGCAAGAGTCGGCCCGTTTCTGGCCTGTTAACCCATTGCACCGTTTCTAGCCCGTCCTATATTCTGGCCCATTAATGACCCGTTATGCGTGTGACAGAATTAATCCTTTGTTGTCCTCTGGCCTGTTAACGACCCGTTATCGTGTTGGGCCGATACCAATTACGCCCTTTTACGACCCATGTAGACCCATTTATCCGACAGCCCAAGGCCCACCGATTCTACGGCCCTATTGGAGGCCCATTTATCGACGACCCATAGGAGACCCATGGATCCTACGGCCCGTATATGGCCCATGGTTGTTGCGGCCACTAGCAAGCCAGGGAAAAAGAAGACTAGGAAATAAATAATGTCGAAGCTAATGCTAGGCTATTAAGGTGATTGCACAGATTACATCCACTCGGTATTAAAGATCACCACCAGTGCAAATATATGGAACACCCTACACTACACAAAAATGGTTTGCTGTTTTCTACAGCCGGTGGCTGCACGTTAAGAATAAATTTTGTATCGCACCAAAACAAATTACAACTATATAACAAAAGGAAGGTTGGCATAAAACTTAACAGTCTAGCAGATAAATGCACCACCAGAAGTTCAGAAGCTCAGTTCATTTGACCTGACTGTTATGTTTTCATGTTGTATTGTCTGATGGAGCACCATAACCCTCACCTTCATTTCTCCTAGGCTCCTGAACAATATAGAAAATGTCTGATAGTATGGTTTCAAAACCATGCATATCTTGACGACATCGAACAATGTCTCTCCTTGTTTCACAAAGGGTCTCTGTTAGGGAATGGACTTGTGTCTGGAGCGCAGATACAACATTGCTTTGAGCTTGCATATATTGATCATGAGGCAGTTTGGACGAGATTGCCTTAACAACCAGCCCAGTATTACGCAGGAACATGCTTTTGGCACTGTTAGTGGACAGGTACTGACCCACTGCAGCAAGAGCTAACATTGCAGTTATAGTTGCCTCGCCACCTTCAGAAGGTAGCGGTTCCACCATTTTTCCATAGCTCACTAAAAAATTGAGTTTTTACATTAGTAGTACTAGAACAGAAGATATTAAGCAGGCAGCAAAACCAAACAAAATAGCTTTGTTCTATATACAAAACTTATTCTGGTGAACCCATGTAAAATATTAGTTGTATTTTATTGCAAAGTACATAATAAAACCAGGTTCCAAATATATGACCATGTACCATCGCTAATGTATTGTCTATTTCTTCACATTGTATTGAGGGCTAAGGATAAAGAGACGAAGTTTATAATACGTTAAGCATATGACATCATTCATATCACAAAACAACTGAGAATAGACAAACAAGCAGTTGTAACATTGTGTGGGCAAGTCCAGCACGGAACTAGATTACGGGTCAAGATCAAAGGAACATCACTCCTCTCTTTTAAACCTTGTAAGGTGCAATGATACGCTAAGAAAATTGTGTATAAAATTGAAAAGAGTAATAGACATTAGCTGCAAACCATGCAGTTCAACGCACAAGTCAGAGTAAGTAGTAGTTAAAAGGCATGAGGATTAAGGACTTACAACCGCGGCTTTGACTGGTGTAGTCATGCCCTTCTTCTTGCTGGTGTGACAGTCCTTGAAGATTTCCACAGCATTTGGTTCAGGTACTTTTTGGTCCTTGTGGGCTTTCCTCTGCATTTCGAACAAGTCAATATAGATCTGATAATATGGTACAACGAATAGAGTGAAACAGCAGCTAATTACAAGAGCCTCGCAGTGTGCAATATAGCTATGAGATCCCGTCGTCTGTTGGAATTTCACTTTCGTGCGGTTGGCCTTGTTCTTTGAACGGTTCACCTACAAGAAGATAGATTTGTGTGGCACATGCGTAAATAGGACTTCAACATGTGATCTGATCACATATATAATGTACCTGATACTTCGGATCAGACCAGTGTTTAACAAGGCCCCTCTAGTCTTCATCCGATATATTTTCCACTAGAGATGTTTAGGAAAGTTTACTGTTAGCCTTGCCTTCAAAGTGAGTTTTCCTCAAGTTATACCGATATTATCGCAGAGCAGACTTGAAAACATGGGTGCAAGCTTGTCTGGTTGCATCATCTTGGCTATCCAACTTGAACCTCATCTGTTGAAAATTATGGGAGACTCATTATCAGCAACCTAGAAAGTATGGGACAGAGCAAGACGATATTACTAGTTTCCATACATAACCATACTTACAGATAAATGGTCGAGGAAGGTGTTGAACTGGGTTTCGTCTTTGTCATTCATGTACTGAATCCATGTTGGGATACGTACATGACACCTAATGGCAACCGCCGCCTCTGATACTAACTTGGCTGACTCTGTAGCATCACGTGGCCTTTTTAAACCTGCCTCAAAACGGATCTCCATTCTTCCTCCTCTAGATTTAGTTAACCTATCAAGCATTATCCCTGATGTTTGTTTCCTCTTGCGCCTAGGTGCTAGTCCAACAACGAACATAGGAAGTGTTAGTGTACATCAAACTGTGAGACTACATATAAAGAAGCATGCAACTGTAACTTGACTCCAACAACTACCTTCTTGTTGTTGAAGCTCACAAGGTTCATATGATATTGCCAACTCGTCTTGTGTCAAGAGTGCTTGGGAAGTAGTGTCAGGTGGCAAGGGAGCTTGGGAACGTGCTGCTAGCTCAGTTGACACACGAGTAACTCGTGCAGCTAGTAGTATTGTGGTAGGTGTTGCAAGAACTAGGGTTGTCTCTGCTTGTTTGGTGGCAGCTATTTGTTTCTGTTTGGCTTTTTTTGCAGCTCATGTAGCATGGGATGCCCTGCTTGTAGAATTTTCCGCTGGACTTTGACCTTCTATTGCACCATCAGTACCAGCAGAATCTGCAGGATTCATCCGCTTCTCATTCCCTGTCATTCTGTGTTTCTTCCTCTTTCTTTGTGCCATGTTAAGTCAAGCCGACAATAAAAACGAATAACAATTTAGTTCTTCAGAACAAATTGATGCGTGATGCAGACAAAGTGAACTTTGATGTTAGACAACCACATGATAGGAGGATGTAATATGCACGAAAAATAGGACGGAAGAGATAACCAGAACTATGATGTGTAAACTAAGTAGAAGACATTTCACCAAATTAGAAGCAATGCAATGGAAGGTACACACCATATGAAAGATGCTACAAATATCGCTCTGCCAAGTTAACAGTGTCTCATCATAAATGGCATTTAAACAAATGTGAAGCAGTACAAGAAATAAATCATATGCAAGATGCAAACAACATCACACTACCATGTTAGAGGTCTCTCGTCATTAGTGCCATTGCATATTCACATCATTTCATATTCATAGCTTATGATGTGTAAACTAAGGAGAAGGCATTTCAACAAATTAGAAGCAATGAAAGCTAGACACCATATGAAAGATGCAACGAATATCACTCTACCAAGTTAAAATTGTCTAGTCATAAGTGCCATTTCAACAAATTAGTAGTACAATCTAGAAAAGAATGCGAGATGTAACCTATATCACACTCCAAAGTCAAACGTGTCTTATGATAAGTGATTGTTGCAGGTTACACAATAGTAGTAATTTGATGTAAGAACATGGTGTGATAGACAGATATTGTATGTTCTAGAAACAGGAACACATGTCTTATTCAAGTATAATGTGTAAAGTAAGCAGATGGAATTCGACAAAATTAGAAGCAATACAAGCTAGACATCACACATAACATGCAACCACATATAATAGTGCCAAGTTAGAGGGAGCACCGGTGATGGTGCACTAGGGGAGACTTGCTCATCATAAACACAGCTTTGTTGAGTGTCTATGCATGTGTTGTCTTGGAAATCATCTTGGGGTGTGGAGGAGTAGAAACTATAGAGGCCCTCCGTTTGAAAGGAGCACCTTTATCCATTGCCTTGCTAACTTCCTTCCGCTTTATTGATTTTGAATTGTGAAGTAAAACCGACAAGAAAAAGCAATAAAATTCTCTCTTCAGAACTCATTCATGCATGATACTGACAATCACTACTTTGATGTAAGGCAAACACGTGATACCAGGATGGAATATGTACGAAAAACAGGATGGCGTGGCATGTTCACAACTGTTTGTGTAAACTAAGTAGGAACCATTCCAAGAAATAAGAAGGAATGCAAGCTAAACACCAAATGAAAGATGCAACCAATATGACTCTGCCAAGTTAAAAGCGTCCCATCATAAATGGAATTTCAACAAATTAGAAGCAGCGCATGCTATAAATCATATGAAAGATGCAACTAATATCGCACTGCATATACTAAAGGTGTCTCGTCATATTGATTGATACGGGATACAAAAAAATAGTTTTATGTAAGGACATGCTTAATAGATAGATGTACTATGTACTAAATATAGGAAGGTATGTCACATTAATAGGTATAATGTATAAGCTAAGCAGACTAGCACATGCAGTTTAACCAGATTGGCAGAATTACAATCTAGACACCATATGCAACATGCAACCACATATCATGCTGCCAAGTTAGAGCAAGCACCTGCAATGCTAGTGTAGGGGAAATGTTGTAATCAACTACAGAGCTACGTTCACTATCTTCATCTAGCATTGTTGTTTCTTGAGAATCATGTCGGGAGGCTGACGCTGCATTCTTTAGATGAGGAGTAGTCCACTTGCTTGCCTGCCTCATCGTAAGTGATTGATGGCGGATACACAAGAACATTAGTTTGATGTAAGAACATGGTTAATACACAGATGTACTAGTATGTACCAAAAACAGAAAGGCATGTCATATTCAAAGGTATAATGTGTAAGCTAAGCCGATGCAATTTAACCAAATTGGAAGCAATACAAGCTAGACATCCGGCTGGAGTGGTGAGCATGATCATCTAGGACCTGAGAGCCTGGTGGGAGGCGGGCTGCTTCGCCACCATCGCGGCTTTTTAGTTGGCTTCTAGGTGATGCCTGTCTTTGCTAGGCTTGTCACTGGCTCAGCCAGTGCCCTGACTAGCTATTTGTCTTCTGGTGCTCACGGGATGGTGGTTCATGTTAAAAATATCTTTCCTTATCTTAATAAAGACCGACTTCAGCCTTTCGAATACAAGCTAGACACCATATGGAACATGTAACCACATATGACACCGCGAAGTTAAAGCAAGCACCTGGGATGGTGGTTCATTGCGAGCGAGCTCATCAACTCCAGAGCTACGTTTACTCTCTCCATCTGCTGACATTGCACCCTTTATAGCGTTGTAATGTGTCATGCCTAGCTGCGTAGAAAGCTGGCACGACTTGTCTCTTCTCTTTTTTGCTTCTCTCGAGGCAGACTCTGAAATACCCTTGCATAAAAACACAATAGTGAGAGTATGGGTGAAGTGTGTGCAGAACTAGTGCACTGTAAAAGTAGCAGATAGCAGGTGGCTGAAATATAAATGACAGGAGACATATGATAGCTCTAGAACATTGCATGGCAAACAAAATTAGATTCTACTCCGTATGATTTTGTAATATATGAGCACAGGAAATGCAGGTACTCCTCTAGCACACCACCACATGTGGTCATATCTAAGATAACAGTCGACTGAAAATAAATAGGTCAGTCGATTTTTTTTAATGAACCGTCCGATCTATAAGGAACGGGCAGATGGCCTTCGTCTACCTCCCGCCAGTCACTGTTGACGATCTTTCTCGAACTGCTAGAGACCACCGGCCCAGACCCTGCCTCCGCCGCCCCACCCTCCCCTCGACCTCACACCACCGCCGTGCTTGGCAGCGCCCCCAGGCCATCCCTTTAATCCTGACCGACGTCCAGATCGGGCGCCAGTAGCTCTAGGCCACACACGCCCCTAAGATAAACACCAAGATGTTGCTTCCCCGTCGTAATAGGCGTACTAGCGCCTGTTACGCTAGGGAATGCTTCCGTTAATTGGGAATCAACTGGCCAGAAATTGAAATTCAGGGGGGCGACGGACCTCTAGCTGAGGTGAAATAGTATATGAGTAGAAACCTTGTGCATCTCGAGTTACTAGGAACATCTAGTATGAAGAAGAAGCGGTCAGCTAGTGTCTTCTGTGGGATGAATATCGACACGTAAGATTTGCACAAATAAGAGAAGAGGAGTACCCTTATAGGTTGCCAGTGTGGTGTCGATATGTCACGGCGATCTTCTTGTTTTTCCCGGGGGAACCGATGTTTTGGAGAGCCGTGGATCCTTGGACAAACCCATGTCCAAATTGTTGACTGTGTTGCCGTGGCCGTATATCAGCGGAGGGGAAGCAGATCCGAGGTGGCGAAGGACGGCGTAGCAGGAACAGCTCCGGTGCGGTGGACGGTCGTGAAGTTGGAGCGGCAGTGGTGAGGTATAGGACGGCGTGGTTGAACTAGCTCGGGTACGGACGGCTCGGCCTCGGCTTCAACTACTAGCCTTGGAGGGCGTTGCGGTTGAGCTTGCGGTGGACGACGACGTCGGGGTATCGGCTCCGGTGTGATGGAGGAGGGCGGCGGTTGATGGGTGGGATGGGGTGGCGGACGGAGGATGTCGGGGTTTCACGGCTGGTGGAGAGGTAGTTTTGGCGCCCATGGAGTACGAATGGGGAATCGGACGGGTGGGCGGGGGGATGGGGGGGAGAACCATGTTTCGGTCTGGGACGGGCTTGTCTTTGGCTTTTTTGAACAGAAGATGGGACGCGCTTGTTTGAAATTTGGGGAAAGTACAAACTTTACCCCCCTCTTAAATTTCGGACCTACTGTGGGTCGGGGGTAGGATGGTAATCCCAGGTGTACCAAATAGTGGGCGGGAGCGATTTCGGTCGCGCGCATGTGTGCTTAGGCGGCCATTGTGTATGAATGTTTTTTGAAGGCGGTTGTGTGGCGTCTAGATGAAGCTACAAACCTTCCCCGGTTTAGACCTTTGGACGTCGGGCCGGTAGGTTTCACGGGTCGGAGTTATTAGAAAAGTAATTTCCTTGTACTACCAAACATTGGTCCCACGTGGTTTCAGGCGAGTAGAGGCTCTTTTGGCGCTTCGTTCAAAATTTTGAAACACAAGCATTCACGTTTAGAGTACTCTTGAACTATGAGGATTGACCTAAATAGACAACATTATATTTGACCTTGTATGTTTGAAAACCTCATTAAATTATCCGCTTCTTTTTGAAATTTTGACACTTGAAAATCCTATAACTACGATTATTTTGGAATGCAGGTGCTAAATTTGAATCTATTTTGTACACGACTACATATGCTATTATGTACAAAATCAGAGCAAAGATTGGTGCCCCCATAATTTAGGTACGATTTACAAATGTCATGATATCAAATTCAAATAATTGAATGGACTTCATGTTGAATTCGATTTTTTTAAACCACCTTAAGTTGAATTCAAATGTATGCTAGTTCATAGGTAGCTATTTATAATGTTCATTGTGTAACTTTCGTATGTATAATGTGCTTTACACACACAACATGAACTATACTCACGTTTATATTTTCGATTGGTAAAGCGATGCATTGTCTGGAGTTCAACTAACTACGTGGATCAATTGTGTCGAATAATAACATAGACATGCTCAAATTCGACAGAATCTTGATGTCTAATGGATCAATGACCGTTCCTTGCGTGAATTGCAAATATCATGATCCCATCCTAATATTTGGATACAATGTATATATTTAATCAATGTGTACAACAATCTTTTACGTGTAGTTTCACTCTCCATCGGTGGTCTCTCACACATGCTCACGCACTCTCTCCCGAGGTGTCTTTCTCGCACACATGCTCTAGACATAACCCTCCCTCCCTCTTGTAACCATTTACAATTGTTTTCACTAACCTTTATCACAAGCACTCTTCCTCTCGCAAGCATACACACACACAATCCCCATCGACCCTTTCTATATACATGGACCTGCCTACGTGTCTCATGTACGCACATTATCTTTAGGCCTGTCCCTCACGCATTGTCTGACACCTCTCTTCATAATCGACGAGTATGATTCTAGCAGAGCATTCTGTAGGATGCCCCTTAAAGTTAGGTTGGATGAATAGTAATATCAGAGATAAAGGGATTACCTTAGTCCGAGAACCTAGGGTTACAAATCCTAACCGGCTTTGTCAGTGGACACGGAGTCCTTCACAATTCTGCTATCTTTGTCTTGTACGACTAGTCATCCATGGGTCTTCCTAAATGCGTCACGGGCCGACCAATGTGGCGCAGAAAGGAACCGAATGAAGGGCCTCACCTCGACCTACCGGACCTCATGCGGTGACACACCCTCTGCCCCCACGCCTCATTATCTTCTCTCACACACACATAGCAACACAAACACCACACACACACACACACAAATTCTCCTGGTGCCTCTATCCCCTCCCCCTTGCATATACACACTCAAGGGAAGGGAATCTCTCGTCGTGATGTCATATTCGTCTCTCTCTCTCAAGACCACTCTCATTTCTCGTGCTATCTC
>NC_041385.1:443422073-443431054 GCF_002162155.2 Triticum dicoccoides
GTACTACACACACGTACCTCTCTAGGCCCCACCAAATGCATCAACTACACATTCACACATGTTACATCACGTACCCCATTGATCTAAAAAGCCCTTTCTTCATGTTTATTTCGCATACAACATTCCTTTTGAATAAAGTGTGGCCAAAAAAATATTTTAGAGTTTTTACATATATACAACATTACAAAGTTATATGGAGGAGTATGAACGCTAATTTGCATTACATGGTGCCCACAATGATATTTATTCCGCACTGTGAATTTGTATATTTTTATACTATATACAAAGTTAGTCATAATAAAGAGAAACAAAGAGCATCTCTCTCTCCATCGCATACCCCCCCCCCTGTACGCCCCTTTCACGTATGCACACAAACTATCTCCAGGTCCTCTAAAAGTAAGCCCCCAGCACATTCACGCATGTTTCATCTTTCTCTCGCGATATATACAATGATGATCACTGTATTTGAAGCAAAAGCATGATACATACATTGGACTTCAGAATCCACTCATTACGGTAACCATTTACATTTAGTGGTTATTATACAGTCACGGGCTCACCGTACAACTCTGTATTTGCTCAAGACATGACTAGTTAACCAGTTAAATGCTCCACATGGCACCTCTAGTATTGCATCACATTATCTCACTACCATGGTGCCCACCTGTCGGCTTGTATCTACTCTACATCTACACTCTTATAAAATACACTCTTATAAAAAACAGAGTTGGAGATGATGGTGTGCCAGCCATACCGCAATATAGGTCATCCGATTTATATCTGACGGATAGGAAAGAAAGTATGGCAATTTTGCAAAAAGGTACCCACACACCTCTCCACATTTGCAAATAAGGCCTTCCCTCGTTCATCCTTTTCTCTCACAAGATAAACTAGTCATACAAATGCATCTTGATGTTACGTGCAACGCACGGGCATCTTGCTAGTAAGAATGAAAACAAACGACAAAAAAATATTTGTACGGTGGTTCGAAGTCATGACCACGGGCACAGCGGACAAGGTGGCTTGTATTGGTATGCTGAGCCGTCTGTTTTAAGTTTTAACACACCGGAGCTGGTGTGGGGATTATACACACACGCACGCATGCACACGAACTACATGCATGCAACACTCACACAAACACATGCACCAACGCACGCACGCAACACTCACACGTACACACACAGCCATGCACACACGCAACACTCACACGCACACACGCACGCATGCATGCACACACGAGTACACCACACCACCAACACACACTATCGTGCTCAAGTGCTCAACCTACACATGCATGCGCACACATTAGGCCCTGACAGTCACATACACAACCAGGTGATTCCCGCGCACGGGTTGGAGTCTTGTCGCGCCTGCATAAATTTGTGTTTATCTGACCTTTTCCTTATGCGAACTGATAGGTGGGACCCACAAGGAACGTGGTCAATTTAACTAGTCAACATGGCGCCACGCAGACTATTTGGACGGTCAACAGAGTGCAATCCGATGCTGAACCGTGAGCAAGTGACCGTATAATCACCGCAAAACGTATATAGTGACCGTAATCAGCTTATTCTGAAGTTTGGTGACCGTATTACGCCTTTCTCTATGTAGGCCCTCCAAAACTACATCTCTACACGTTCTCGCATGTTACATCTAACAACTATGCAATACAGCACTACTACTACACTCTAACACAATAAATCATATGTGTTTTTAGTTTTACAAGATATCATATTGTTACTTAGTTATTCAGTTTGCATACATTAAAATTGCCTTTGAAATGTATGGCCAGTATCATCTACCGCGCGGGAAAAATCCCGCCCTTTCCTGTTTAATCGAGTTTGTATCGATGGATCCTGCGAAACAGCAAAACTATAGTACTATACAGTACAAGTGACAGTTCAATGGACTGTCGTGTCGTGTACTCCTCCGTCGTAAGAGTGGATCGCTCGCTTTCATAAATCTTCTAGTCCCTTTCGCCGACATGTGGGACATCAAGCTACCGGGTCCACGTGCCATACCGGAATACAGTGCAGAGCAGCCGGGGTGAAGCACTCCAGTCATGGCGCCGACGTAGTAATGAGCAATGAGGCGTAAAATCACAAAGCTACACCTTTCCCACAGTTAAGTTGGAGGGACAAAGTAATAATGCTTAAAAAAAGAAGTTGGAGGGACGAAGCAACCATCATTTCACTCGTTGCTGAATCCGCTTCTCCCTCATCTTCTTCAACTTAACCACGTGTTGCTTCTGCCATTGTTCTGCCTCATGTGGGACGTTGATCGGCTTGGTAAAGCACTGACACATGGGACCGCATGTTAGCAAACTGCTAGGACAACGTCCTTTAAAAATAAGAAACCTCCCCCGCCATCCGCGCGGCAAAATTACCTCCTTTTAACTAATCTTGATTCTATAATTTTTTAGATCAATATAATTGAGATTTGTATAGATAGCACACAGGAGCAAAACCAAGTGGTACGGTTAAGGGCATCCACAATGTGTAGCGAAATGTGAAAATAGCTTTTGGCATCACGGGAACCATTGTGGACGGTGTTGCCAAAGCCAAAAAGATGGAACCGAAGCTCCCTGATTGATTGATTGAAGGAATAGAAAAATGCAACGTCTCTCCTCTTTCTCCCATGCTTGGACGCATGTAGTACAGTATAGAGCATAGAGTCTACTCCCTTGTCCCTTCTATCACAAATCACAAAGCGGTGAGGCGTCAAATCACAAAAGCACGGACAAAGCAACCATCATTTCACTCTTCGCTGACTCCGCTTCTCCATCGTCTTCTTCGAGAAACCATCTCACCGCACTAAGCTAGACGGACGATGCTATTGTGTACTAGTAGTACTAGTACATTTACGTATCATTTGGTTCAATAGACTTCCTGCATGCAAATAAGGCGGTTGTCTCGGCTTGTAGGCGGCACTTGCAAACGACTTACCGTGGTCTCCCTCAAGGCCTCAATGGTGTTCTCCGTCGAACGCACTTCGCTAAACCACAACGTTCGAGATATCGTCAACGTCACCGCAATGGGGAAGGAAGTCAAATATAGTTACTACCTCCATTTTTTTGTACACAAGGCCAGTATATCAAAATTAGAATTTGCAAAAGGACACTAACACTAATCAAGGCAAAATTGACGAGGTTTGCCTCATACTAGCAACCAAGGACATTAATATCCACTTCATGCATGCGGAAGTGAGAAGGTTGGTTTGCATGGCACTGCATTAATCAAGCGATGAGGAGTGAGATGGTTAGCTCTTTGGTCTTTGGAGAAAAAATACGCATTAATTGACAAGTAAAAAGAGGATTGTATCGATTAAATACCGCGAAGGAAAACCCCGCCTTTCTTTTTTAACACTAGTACTCCTAGTACGTACGTACTTATCCTGTTTGGGTCTAGGCCTTGCATTGCCATACTTCGCCACACATTTTTGCCAAGCTTGCCTAAAGTTTTCAAAATGAGAAGGAGGTACACTTGCGCACGGCTGTCATGGTCGCACCGCACCCTCACACGGTCCCTCCTGCACGCCGCAGTCGCACCGCACCCTCACACAGTCGCTCCTGCACGCTGCAAACCCAACCAACGGAACGCACCCTCACTGACACGTGTTGTCGCATGTGAACAAACCAAATTCATCCATCCTACCGCTGACACAAAATTTTCGTTCATAGAGTATATTTATCCAACCGCATGTTGGGGAGTATCCGTACGGCCCGTGCGGTGGTCTGTTGTGGAAGAAGAAGAGGTGAGGAAGAAGGGTTAGGAGACGTAGGATACTCATCCAACCACCTGAAATGGTAGACTCACCAAAGTCAGGCGAATTGCATAACAAATATATATTTTTACACAGGAAAAGATCCATAAAAACAACAACAACATAAACAAAAACTATCACTGCTCGCGGAACGAGACGGCCTCATCGTCTTTGGCTGCCGGCACGAACCAGCCGTAGCTGCCGACGTGTGTCTCCGCACCGTGGTTGTCCTCGGCCTCCAGCTACTCGTTCATGCGTAGCGTGCGGGCGCTCTGCACGGACGAGAGCATGGCCCGGTTCAAGTCGAGGATGTCCGGTTCCGCTTGTAGGAGGGCCTCGATGGCAGCGGCATCCACGTGCTCCGCGTCGAGTCGAGCCTCCGCTGCCCGGTTCAAGTCCAGGACATCCGGTTCCGCCTGCAGGAGGGCGTCGATGAGAGCAGCATCCGCGCGCTCTGCATCGAGTCGAGCCTCTGCCGCCCGGTTCAAGTCCAGGACGTCCGGTTCCGCCTGCAGGAGGGCCTCGATGGCAGCGGCATCCGCGCGCTCCGCCTCAAGTTGAGCCTCCACCGCCCGGTTCACATCCACGACATCCAGTTCTGCCTGCCGGAGAGCCTCGATGGCAGCGGCATGCGCGTGCTCCACGTCGAGTTGAGCCTCTGCCTCCCGGTCCTCCTTTAGTATCGCCATGTTGAACCGCTGGTCCGCCTGCACCATGGGGGACTCGGACGCCGGCATGAAGTCGACGTCCATTGTCTCATACCCATCAGGGGCCTTCTGCGCCGCAACCTCCGCCATGAACATTGGATCGGCTTCTCCTCCTTGTAGCTTGGCTCCAGAGAACTCGAGGATTGGCCCGCCGCAAAGCGAGCTTGGGAACGGAGGTCTATGGCGCCGACCATCGCCGCGATTTCTGCGCGGCGCTCCGGTGTCAGCATCTTGTAGTAAGTGATCTTGCAGCGCAACATGGCTTTCCGATGAACTAGGGGACGCTTGATGCGGGCTATGGGGTCGAAAGGTGGGGGAATGGGCTGGAGATTAGGTGAGGTTTTAGGGCAGTGGCTGGCATAGGCCAAGTAGCGAAGGTTCTGGTGTGAATAGTGGTTCCGGTGACGACCGGTCAATCGGTTTTGACTGTACATCGCTCTTGTCACGTTCGCATTGCAGCCCGGCATGCTGGACCCTCCACGTCGCTCACCGAATGGAACGCACTTCGTCTTGTGTTTTCACTCACTTGTGGGACCGCAGTTGAGAGCAAGCCGACGTCCCTCCCCCTCCCCCACTCGCGTCATTTATTATACTACCACTCCCTCCGTTTTATGCAGAGTAAATAAAAACAGAGGGAGTATATTACGGATGAGGATCCCCTGACGTGGCCGAACCCATTGAGTAACTGACATGCGGGGCCTAGCAAGCATGGGGTCCACCAGTAAGTGACCGAAAGGGAGGGTAATGCAGGGATACTTACGTTAGAGGATCCACTTCCACTACAAATCCCTCCTTCCATCTACTATACAGGGCCTAATGCATTTTTCCAGGCTAACTTTGACCAAATGTTAGAGTAATAATATATGACATGCAACTTACACAAAGCATACGGTCAAATTCGTATGTGAAAGGAGTTTCCAATGATACAATTTTCACATTATACATCTCATGTACTATTAATCTTGTCAATAGTCAAATGCGGTTTTAAAAACGCATTAGAGCATGGTTAATAATATAGCCAGTCGATGGGTATGAGGGACTGCCATGTCATCTATAGCCATCATCTATTGCACTCATACGGTAGTGTGGGCTATAAGGTTGGCTATTTCCCGCAAAAAAATATAAGGTTGGCTATTGTATTAGTACTTTTTTCCATCTCCTCTCTATCTCTTTCTTCATATTTATTGTATTTAACTAGGAATGTGTATATAGCTAGGCTCTTGCATGAGAGCTCACTCCCCTTACTTTTTCACATCTCTCTCCTCCACATAGGCCCTATATAAATGGAAGGAGGGAGTACTACTATGAGCACTGCATACTCTAGTAGACATGTCGTCAGTACTCCACGTGTACTATTGGACACGGAGCTTAAAAAAGTTACTATCGGACTGGCTATACGTGTCAAAATCCTAGTAGGAAGAGCATGCGCGAGAACAAGCACATTCACGTGATTGAAAACAAATTGGAAACCATCTCGAGTACAAATCTAGGAGTATGTACGAATCTAACAATATTGATTGGGCGTTGTTGAATGTTGATACTTTTTTGATCAAAGTAGAGATACTTTGACTACACATAAACTTATATGTAAACTAGAAAGGATAGGAGGGAGTATATTGTACGTTCAAAAATGAAAGGAACATTGAATACCCTTTATATATGATTTGTGAATGCTATAATCACCGGTTCAAATTTTTTAATCCGCCTTAGGTATCACGTGCCTCCACTCGTTCTCTCTGGATTTCATCTCGGGGTCCGGAGATCGATTGAAAGAGGACTAGGGTGCGTACATGCGAATGATACTCGGTGGAATGTTCAAATGAGGCATGCGGGAGGATGGACTCGACCGGAGGGTGACATGATCGATGGAGAAGAGGGTTGGAGAGGAATGAGAAATAAGCAAACGCCACATGATTATACTTGAATGGCTCAAATAAACAATAAGTTGTCTCGCTTGGCCTACATAGTGAAAGGCCTAATGCGCAACGCGGAGCACTGACGCTCGAATATGGCCGGGAAAACAGGGAAACCGACATGTGGGGCACACCCATCGAGACGACGTAGCGGAGACTAGTCCAATGGAGGAGCTGGCCCACGACCTCCTCGCCAACCGACAACCGTTCATGTGGGTCATTGGGGCAAACAACGTGGCGCAGCTCCAGCACCGCCTCTGGACACGGCGACCGCGGTGAGCGACACGCTCATATCGTCGCTAGACACAGTTGGTTTTAGTGTGCCGAGGGTGGCGTTAGTGTTGTGGCATGACCAACATTATGTTTGGTTTGTGCACAAGGTTGCCCCATCAAAGCATTGGGTAGCCAAAATTTTGGTTGAGGTATTGGTTGCCCATGATTTGGCCAACATTGGCAAGAAAAGTGAACTAGAGTTGGCTAGAGTTCATTGGCATGCCAAAAATTGGCAACCATCCAAACAAAGACCAATCTTTGGGTCATGACCAAAATTTTGGTAAGGTGAACTTTGGCCACAATCCAAACACACCCCAACACCCGACTCGTCGAGGATGCACGGGGCGCCGCGACGCATCCGCGGAGTGGTGTAGTGCGGCCAACTGCATCCTCAGGACCTGAGACCATGTCGGGTCGTCTTGCTTTTTCAATGACATGCGGGGATCGCATGTGAGCAAAGGGAATCTCCAACGTTGCCACGACCGCATATGACTACCCTGGCACACCAAAACCCTCGTCCCTCACGCCGTCGCGTGGTGCATTCCCAGACGGCGCCAGCTGCCCGCATTCATGTCGTCCGTTTGTATGTCGTCGTTAATAGGCTTGGTGCCCGAGGAACCAACTCCGGTGACTTAATGATGCACCCGGATGCTTGGCCTCACCGGAATGCGCTACTTAAAGCGGCAACGCCCAGCTAACCTCAACACCATAGTGCATCGTCCTCCTACCTGGCACCACATCCGCCATGATCGCAAGTGCGAACGCTCTGCGAGAGAGCTTGTCTTCGGGGATGAAGCTTGAGGTCGCCGCCCTCGCTCAAGTTGCCTCTCGCGACGCAATAGCGGCGTAGCCGGACGCGGACGCGACCACACAAGCGGTGGCCACGCTGGCGGCCGACGACGGGAGCACCGTCAGCCACGCGTCCTACTTGCCGCCATCCAACGTCCGGCATCACCGAGGTCGGGGACTCCTCCGAGGATGAGTAGGGCATGGGACGTGGCAGGGCCTGGTGTGCCAACTGGCCGGTCCGTATCCCGTGTTCTACTCTTCCTCGCCGGAGACCACACCTTCACTTCACGGGTCTTGAACCCCGCCCTCGTACATAGAGATCGCAGATGGAGGACGTCGGTCGCCGCCGTAGAATAGATTTAGGGTCAGCTTTCTTTTATTTTTCTGTCATGTAAAAGTTCGAAATGTAATGAAAATCTGCCGTGTTTGCATTAATCTCGACCGGTGTATATGAACTTTCACAATAATATAGTATATTGTAGGAGTACTAGCAAGATGCCCGTGCCTTGCACGGAAGATCAAGATCTTGTGTGAGAAAAGGATGAACGAGGGAAAGCCTTATCTGCAAATGTGGAGAGGAGTGCGGGTAAATTGTCATAGTTTCCTTCCTATCCGTTAGATATAGATCGGACGGCCTATATTGCAGGATGACAGGCACACCATCATCACCAACTCTTCTTTTTATTGAACCGAGACAAATCTAACATGCGAAGTAAAATAAACACATAGGGTCTATAGATACACAATTTATCTTAGGCACTCCAATAGTACGTCCACTACACATTCACCGCAGTTCACATCTTTCTACATCTACGGGAACCTACGAAAGGGTTAGACTAGCCACAGTGGGAGTAACTTCAGCAGTAACATCGAGTCCAACTCAGCAAATTTGCTTATGTGGCAGTGAGTTAACGAGGAGAGAGGTAGTTATAGTAACTTAGCTAGTTACTGTAACATCACATGTCCCAATGCAATATGAGTCTATAACCTAATAAATGAAGCTTTGCATGATACTTATGTTACTACCCACCATGAAGGTAGTAACATAGTCTAGGGACATGTGTGTGTTACTAGTGTAGGTTACTCACCATTGTGGCTAGTCTTAACGTAAATTGCCTCTCTCTCTCCTCTCCTGATTTTCATGGTGGTGGGCCCCTCCCTCCCCCCAATCTACAATCAATAGCTCACACATTTCACATTACGTTAATTACGTAACTGGGATTAAGTAGGTGTAGCATTACTCGTCCTAAAAAACCCAACTAAGCCAACCTCCCAGCATATCGCGCGGGAAAAGACCCGGCAGTGCCGTTTTAGTCGGGATTACCGGACTACTAGTAGTAGTATCGATGGATCGCGCGAAGCAACAAGTTTTTTTATGGGGCAAAGCACCTAGTTTAAAAGGAAAAAAGGTGGTACACTCACAGCACTCCTGTCGCGGTCGCATTGCACCCCACACACGTTCGGTCCTGCACACGGCTCATGCAAACGGAACGCGCTTCGGCTTGCCTCTTCACTGACATGTGGGACTGCACTTGGA
>NC_041385.1:443431452-443437122 GCF_002162155.2 Triticum dicoccoides
TCCTCCCCCCCACCCAAACATTCCCCCCAAATCTGATTCAACCTCCCTTCGTCCAACTAGCCAATAATATTCCCCAAACCCCCTGACTGTGTCCTGGACTAGGTGGTACTCACCACGTCGTCTCCCAATCAGTTAGATTGGGCCAAGGACCCCCATGGCCGCATACTCATGGGCCAGTTCGGACAACCCCTGCCGCATACAAGGAAGACTCCACAAGACTTGGCGCCCAAGACACGGACTCTCCTAAATCCTAAGCCTCCGGTGTCTTATATAAACCGAGGCCAGGCTAGTCAATAGACAATCTCATATTCCTTACTACAATCTCGTAGTAGATACATGTACTATGTACTACACCCATATGAATACGATCAAAAGCAGCATGTAGGGTATTATCTCTTCGAGAGAGCCCGAAGCTGGGTAAAATCATGTGTCCATGTTACCATCGCTCCAAGACGCCTAGCTTAGGACCCCCTACTATGAGATACGCTAGTTTTGACACCGACATTGGTGCTTTCATTGAGAGCCTGCTAGGCGATCGTCGCAGTTCGATGGGTCTTCTACCGACGCCAAATCAGGTGTTATACTTTCAGTTTATTTCGTTTTACATAGATCAGTTTGTTTGCAAATTATCTACGTCGCCGTGTGCAATTCTTTTACAGATCGGTTTTTGCCCTCACCTGAAAGTCGGGATCAAAGGATAGTCACGCAAACGCCGCACACCCCGATCTCCGCTGCACAATTTGTGCGATGCACATCGAGTTGAGGCATGATGTCCTGTCGTGTCTTTTCGGCCCGCTTGTCTGCTTAGGATCAAGTGAAAGTGCCGTACGCGGAGATCAAGATAAACAGTAGCGTATGTGGCTGTTTTCGGAGACGCCAGTTTCTGTTCGGCAACCAACAAGCAAATCAAATCTGGTGTATGGCTGCAGCCTCACGTGGACAGATTATTCAAAGATGTCCTTTCTCCCCCAAAATTGCCATGTGCACTAGGAGATCATCAGGGAGATCCAATTCCTCTCTCTCTCTTTTCCTTATTTAATTAAGCCTTGAGGAAATAGACCACTCTAATAACTAGTTTGTATTCCATGTACATAAGCATGCATGGTACTAATTGTTTTTGCAATTTTTGAGGTGTGATCATGGTTCAAATTTGCTTTCAAGTGTCAGTGATCATTAAGGAAGCGCTTCTCCCGAGCTAGCGCTACTTCGGACAATGATCAATGTTTAACCGATGTTTCTTTATTTGCTTTGGTTCTCCATGATCATCGCTGTCCAGGTTTTATTTTTCCTAGCTATTTGTGTAACACGTAAATTATTACACACAGAATATTTTCTGTCCATTTGTACTGCACTATTTTTTGCAGAGATATTTTGTTGATGCATGTACATGCGTTTTCCGTTCAAAGGGTATTCTTTGTCGGTCTGCATTTTTTCTGCTGCAGATTTTGCAATCAGGTCTACACTGTGGCCGCCATTTCAGGGCGACCCCGTATGCTGTCGCCGCCCTGTGCGCACTGCGTCCGTAACTCGGGCGCCCGTGCAAATTCGGATTTTGTCATCCTGCCACACCAATGTCGACAATGACCTCGCGCCACGCCACATCTCTTTTAATAATTTATTTTACATAAAGAATTTTGTAAATAATTTTTATTTATTTATCTTTGCTATCTGCTTTGTGCTACTTCATGCATGCGGATAATCGGCCCCGACTACGCCGCACCGCTGGACGCAATGTCACCTCGGCAGGGTGACGTCGTCGCCCACCTCCATCGACCAAATTGTGCCGTCGCCTTGGAGCGCTGCCTTGTGTTGGCAACCCCGCATCATCACTTCATCAACCTACTCGGCTGGAGATTCCAGTGTCACCCGGCGACCTGCTCCATCACCTCGGCCAGACTGGGGCTTCACCTCTTCAGAGTGCTGAGCTCTTCGCTCGGACACATCGGGCTTGGGGGCAGAGACATCCTCCCGCACCAAGCTCAGACCGCGTCATCAATGCCGAACACATTAACCAGCTAAGTCGCTTTCATGCTCAAAGTTTGAAAATTTTAAATTTTGTTCGGTCCGACCATGCATTATACTTTTTTAGCAAAAAGTTGTTTGTGAAAAACTTCCTTGTACAAACTTTGTTTGTGACCCACAAATTCACATACCCCGCTTACTTGGGGGCTTCCTTTATGAAGCTTTTCCTCTTGCAAATGATTATACTTGTACGGCTTCGTTCCTTGTTCGTGTATTACGCCACAATATGCACCATGTTGACTTAAGCGATTTGCAAGCTGGGTTGCCTTGCTCCTGTGATTACCCCTACGTTCCCGATTGTTCGGCTAGGGAGTAAAGGGAGCACCTCTGCGATTGTCACAATCGGGTCATCCAAGCCAAACCTCAGACTGGGTGAAGCCAAAAGCTAGCGCTCTTACTATTTTCAATAATGGTTGGCACACAACGGAACTCATGAGTACAAAAAATCTATTACATAAGTCTCACAGTAATAATGAGCAACCGAAGAAAGGTATCGGTGGGGGTACTATTTTCTTCGAAGATGCTTTTTACACTTCATCGGTAATATAGCATAAGTTCCCTGAGCGCGCTTTGTCTGTTATAGCCTTATGGCCTGATTGCCTGGTTATCGGAAACACCGTCGATATTCTAGACAGATGGAGTACATAACACTTTTCGGCCCTTGACCGAAGAGGGAGAAGCCAACGGTCGGTTAAGACGCGTATAAAGTTCGGGTGAACACAGATATGATACAAGTACTTCGGTACATACAATCATTATACATAAAATTCTTTTACCCAAGTCACTTAGGGGCTCTTAAATTTATGTGAGCTGCTTTATAATAAGTGTTCTTCTTCTTAGTCGTTGCAAAGTCTTTTTTTCTATCACTCCTTTTTTTGACGCGAGTGTGTGGTCAATAGCCGGGGAGCATAATTTCTCTCTCAAGGCCACTAAAGTTTGCTAAACTGGTCTAACGAGAAGTACTCCGCCTTCGGGATAGGAGGTTGAAGCCATAGGCTGACCCACTTGAAGTCTTGAGATAAGATGTGTCATGTTAAAGCACGACAGAAGCACTTTTTTTCCCAAGACTAATTTTCTGATTGGCACCGAACAATTGATCTAGTTCGGACGTCGAGTTTTTCCTGACGTTTTTTTGGTTTTCCAATCCTATGGCACTTTTCAACTATTTGTGTGTTTTCCGCATAAGTCTCACAGTGCAAAGCCGGACACCTTTAGAGATTCGGCAAAAAATCTTGGATATTGCTATATATGCATCAGTTTCGAATTGTCTCTTCGGTCAACAGTTGGGTTGCCCGGCTCCTGTGCTTGCCTCCTATGTTCCGCTTTGTTCGGCTAGGTGTGCAAGGGAGAACCACTGTGATTGTGCTTCTAGCTCGCATGGTTAAGCACCATAGTGGAGAAAGCCGAAAACTGACTATCACAATAAGCATAAACTGGTCAGCAGTCCGATGACTATATTAAATGACAGGCCGTTCATAACATTGGCCGAAGTGTTTACGGCTTGACCTCGGCTATCGCCGAATACTAAGCGGGGGGCTACTTGCTGGCCTCCCTACTTTAAGCTCCTATGACTAAGTGAAAGTTATAAAGCCCGCATATCTGATTGCCTCGTTTCCGCTAACACAACCGCCTTCGGGCACCGAGAGGTCGGCTAAGGGTTGTTTTGTTATTTTGTAAACACCCTGCATAGCATCTACAAGGGGGTAGAAGCCGATGATGGCCCACTTTCACATTATAAACGGTCACAACAGAAGTGAAAATTTGGGTTCATTTAGACCATAGAGTTTGGAAGCCTTCCCCGAACTAAATCCTCAGTATTTTCCTCCCACTTGATCGGAGCTGAGGTTTCATGATCATGCTTAGCATGACAACCCAAAGAAAGGAACCGATAGCGCGACTATTTTCTTTGGACGACGTTTCTTATGTTAAACAATAATATAACATCTCTCTCTGCGTACCTTTGTTTATAAAACCGTATGGCCGGATTGCCTTGTTTGCCGTAAATCTTTGCCCTCATAAAGGCTTTATAAAGTAGAACAAACACTCCTTGGCTGCTGGCCGAGGAGGTTGAAGCCGATGGTCGGTCAACAAAGTTTTGTACAATGCGGATCCGAGCATTAATGATGTAAAGTACCTGGATACATAGAGTCATTACACATAATTTGTGATTTTACTATGGATATCGATCCTTAATTCGGCCTCCCGTGCCCGCATTAAGGCTCGGGGGATACTAGGCTTCGAGCTTATTATTTTCAAATATTAAAAGGGCACATCGATCCCCTGATCTGGTGTTGCCACCCGACCAGTGTCTCGGGGGATACTACATTGACAATCCAATAGAAAATTCAAAGCGCAATATAGTTTTCGAGGAGATTATTATCCTCAGGTTGGTCGGCCGCACCCAACCTGAGTCTCGAGTACTTTGCACACTGCGTTTCTATTCCTAAGTATGCTGCCGAGCTGGGAATTGATCCTCAGGCTGATTTTATGAATCGACCTGAGTCTCAGGGGCTACTAGGGTCAGCGGTTTGATTTTTTCCTTCAGGTGCATCCTGGATATTAGGCCAACACGCACCTTGAGGGCTACAGGCTATACATCTCAGTAGAGATTACATTGCATAATTCGGAATTAAATTCATAAAAATCAGCCCATGGCCGAGGTGGTGCACCACCTCGGATACAGTCCGGCGTTGGTGCTCGGCTACAATAGACACCCCGGAAGCAGTCCAGCATAAAGCTCGAACGCTAGTGGCTGGCTCCGTAGAGGGCATTTTCGGCATTAAGCTCGGCTAAACTCTTTCAACTTTTTTGAACCAAGGTGATCTATGACACCTCGGATACAGTCCAACGTTGGAGCTTGGACATAGTCCGGCGTTGGAGCTCGGAAGCGGTCCAGTGTTGGTGCTCGGTTGCTAAAGATACCTCGAATGCAGTCCGGCGTTGGAGCTCGGATGCAAGAGGACGTTGCCGCTCGGGAATAACTTCAAACCCGAGGTATGGCATAAAAATAACAAGGCATTGATAAAGGCCAGAAACTTAAAGGGGCTCCTCGGATACCCGACGTGTAAACTCTTCGGATTCACTTTGACGATCCTCAAGATCAAAGATGGGAAGATTTGTTGAACCAGTTTTCAAAACCGACGACCGAAGATGAAAGAATAGTTCAGAAGAATCGAGGAGCGTCCCCAACTTGAAGATCGGTTCAGGGGGCTACTGACGGTGTCCTGGACTAAGGGGTACTCACCACGTCGTCTCCCAATCAGTTAGATTGGGCCAAGGACCCCCATGGCCCCATACTCATGCGCCAGTTCGGACAACCCCTGCCGCATACAAGGAAGACTCCACAAGACTTGGCGCCCAAGACAAGGACTCTCCTAAACCCTAGGCCTCCAGTGTCTTATATAAACCGAGGCCAGGCTAGTCAATAGATAATCTCATATTCATTACTACAATCTCATAGTAGATATGTCTACTCGGTACTACACCCATACAAATACAATCAAAAGCAGCATGTAAGGTATTATCTCTTCGAGAGAGCCCGAAGCTGGGTAAAATCCCGTGTCCATGTTACCATCACTCCAAGACGGCTAGCTTAGGACCCCTACTACGAGATACGCCGGTTTTGACACCGACACCCCCCCCCCTGTC
>NC_041385.1:443437408-443444353 GCF_002162155.2 Triticum dicoccoides
CCGCCAAAGCCGCCCTCCCTGCTGCGCCGATACGTCGGTGACGCGGTTCGTCGAGGGGACGCACAGTGATCCTCTCGGTCCCACAGTACGCTCTTGTAGACTGCCATCCTCTAGCCGCGCCGCCACCGCTGGCTACATTCTTGTGGAGGCGCACGGCGGTCAGCGCCTCCACCACTGGCGACATTCCTGTGGAGATGCACGGCGGTCAGCTTCTCCCACGGTACGCGCATTCTAGACTAAGGCCCCGTTCATGTCGATGTAGCGCTGAATGTTAGCTGATAGACGCTGTTAATCTCACTGTTTCCCGAAGTAGTTTACAGTCAATATGCTCTGCTTAAGAAGCTTCCTTGCCTGGTTCTGCACTCAATCTGTTTAGCTGAGATGGCATGCCAAGGCCGATTAGTTGCTAAAATATCCTGCCATATATTTATTGTGATGTAGATTGCCATGGTCTAGTAGCCAATCTGTTAGGTGAAATATCTCTACACCGTTTTATACTCGATCTTTGTTGTTGCGATGGCCTTCGATGGTTCGATGGCTGTGTGCTCGGCCTCATTGACTGCTGAAATAGCCTGCCATAATTTAGCACTCAAATCTGTTTGCTGAATTAGCTTTACATATATTTCATTACTTAGATCTACTCGTCCAAATATCTTGCCATAGCTTTAGACATCGACCTAGGTATTTTTTTCTGGACTTCATAAAAAAGCATATATGTTTTTCCTGTAATATCTAGTAGAAGAACTAATTTTTATGTCTAACAGATGGACAGGACTTGGATAACTTTTGCTTGAAGATTCTCTACTGCATATGTCGAGGGGGTTGAAAACTTCATGAACTTTATCAGAGCTGAGTACGGTGGTCCGAAATTAGATGTGCTCTGCCTGTGCAGAAGTTGTATGAATTCAGTTACAAGACCCCAGTCAACTGTGCAAAATCATCTACACTTGTATGGGATGTCAGTCACATATACTAGGTGGGTTCATCATGGTGAAACTATGAACGTCAATGTTATTAACTACGTGGAAGCAGCAGATCACCATCTTGATCTGCCTGATGCTTAGGTGGAAGAGGAGGAGGAGGTGGTGGTGGCGGAGCCAGTGAGTTTGACCAACATTGAAACAATGCTACGAAATGCTCGTGCTTTCCGTGAACTTTCACCTGTAGAAGAAAAATGGTGGGCCCGCATGTTGGAACAATGCAACCTGGTTGTCACCCCAGGAAATAAGCTGTCAGTATTCTCAGCTATGGTCACCTTTCTTCAGGTGAAGACATCTGAGTGGATGACCAACAAATCATTCGATGCGATGTTGGCTGCTTTCCGCAAATCTTTCCCAGATGCGTCTGAGTTGCCACACACCTACAGTAAAATGAAGAATTTCCTTCGTGCAGTTGGAATTGGATATGATATGATCCATGTTTGTAAGAATAATTGTGTTCTCTTCCGGAAGGATTATGCCAACTTAACTGAATGCCCGAAATGCAAATCATCAAGATGGAAAGATGGTGATGCTGTGAAGAGGATTCGTCATAATGTTCTGAGACATTTTCCAATTATACCAAGATTGCAGAGGTTGTTTCATGATGCTGAAACAAGAGAGGATGTACTGTGGCATTCTAGGAACCAGGAGTACAGAGATCAGAATGTAATGAGCCATCCATCTCATGGTAGTGAGTGGAAAAGCTTCAATCATAAACACAAAAAGTTTGTTGCTGACCCGAGAAACATTAGACTTGGCTTAGCTTCAAATGGATTTAACCCATTTGTCCACCAGAGCGCCACATATAGCATGTGGCCAGTGCTTGTTATCCCTTACAACATGCCTCCAAATTTCTGCACCAAAGAATCAAACTACATGATGGCCTTGCTCATCCCAGGTCCAAAAAGTCCTGGAAAGGATTTTGATTTGTTAATGGAGCCTCTTGTGGAGGAACTTCAACAGCTATGGAGGGGTGTTCTCACTCGAGACCTATATAGCAGCCCACCAGCTGATTTCTTTCTGCGTGCTGTTATAATTTGGTGCATCCATGATTATCCGGCTTTGGGCACTATGTCAGGGCGAACGACACATGGTTACAATGCATGTGTTCCCTATGACAGGAATCCGCTATCAGACGCAATACTTAGCAAGATCTATTACATTGGACATCGCCATTTCCTTGCCAAGGACTAGCCGCATCCTAGAAAATACTGAAGACATGTGTTCAATGCAAAGCATGAAAACCATGATGCCCCAAAGAGGCTCACCGCTGATGAGTTGCAAGTGGAATGAGAGAAGGTCAGGCATATTACACCAGGAAACCATCCTGGTAATGGTAGCGGGAAAAGGAAGCATGGTAGGCAGAAGAGAGATTATTGTTTACCTGCAGGTCCACTTTGTGGGACTTGGAGTATTGGAAAGATTTGGATCTGCGGCATAATCTTGATGTGATGCACATCGAGAAAAATATATGTGACAGCATTATCGGCACACTTCTTAATATTGAAGGCAAGACGAAAGATACCTTAAAATCTAGGATTGATTCGACACACCTGGGTATCAGACAGGATTTGCAAGTGCAAGATGAAGGTAAACCACGGGATATGGCACCAGCTGTGTACGCCTTGGACAAGGTAAAAAGAAAAGAATTCTGCGAGGTCCTGTCATGTGTGAGATTCCCACATGGATTTGCTTCCAACCCTGAAAGGAGAGTCAGTGCAGATGGAAACAAGGTACAAGGGTTGAAAACTCATGATTTCCACGTCCTACTTCAAAGAGTTTTACCTGTTATCCTTAGAGGATTGGGCCGCCCTGACTTATATAGAGCAGTTGCAGAGTTGGGACAATTCTTCAGGGAACTCTGCCGTAGAAATATCAGGATAGATGCTTTGGAGCGTCTTAGAGACAAGATACCAACTATCCTATGCGACCTTGAGAAGATATATCCTCCAGCCTTCTTTGATGTGATGGTGCATTTGGCTGTTCATCTACCTGATGAGGCACTACTTAGAGGTCCAGTACAGTATGGCTGGATGTACCCTATTGAAAGGCGGCTAGGCACTTTCAAGGGCTATGTTAGGAGCAGAGCTAGACCCGAGGGTTCCATTGCAGAGGCCTACATTGCTACAAAAGCGTTGACATTCTGCTCAAAATACATTGAAACAGTTGATCAGCTTAGCAAAGAGGTGGGTGAAGACAATCCCAGGCTCAATGTTTTCGATTATTCTGTTGGAGTTACAGGGAAGAGTCGACAAGAGGACAAACCTAAGGATTTGGACAAAATGGTTTGGTATGAGTTGAATAACTGTCCTGAGATACTACCTTATATCAAGTAAGTGCAGTACTGCAGCCTATACATCGTAATCTACTAAACTTGCAACACATTCTTATATATTTAGATGTTTGACGCGATCACTATGTTGTGCAGCATCTACAAAAATGAGTTACTGCCGCAAAATCCAAGAAACATTGACAAACTGGTTATGGCAGGATTTGCAAAATGGTTCAAGAGCCATGTAAGCTTTTGAACTGCACTATCAGTTTTTTTAATATATTGAGTACATAAGATGATCAGCTTGTCTATTTTCTAACCATAGGTTAAGAAGATGCGGGAGGATGGGCAAGCAGTTGATGATGCCCTTTACTCACTAGCAGTTGGTCCTGATACTCAGGTAAGACATTATGAATCTTGCATTGTTGGAGATGTGCGCTACAACACCCTTGCACGAGACGAAGGCAGGAAGACACAAAACAGTGCCATCATGAGCATGGATATGTATGACAAAGAGACAACTGAAATGTATGCTAACATAACAGACATTGTTCAGTTGCAGTATATCTCCAGTTTAGAGGATCATCGGTGTGTGGTTCTGTTGTGCTGTCGTTGGTATAACCTGTTTTCCAGGATCACAAAACCCAGAGCTAATGATTATTTCAAATCCATCAATGTCAAGGCGGTGTACCAGACCAATGAGCCTTTTATTTTGGCAAATCAAGCAACACAGATATTTTTCTTGGAAGACACATTTGCATGTAGCGATGACTGGAGAGTATTGCAAAGGTTTGAGCAGAGGAATTCGTTTAATGAAGTTGCACAACAAGATGATGCTTACACTTCTCCTAATGTACAAGATAACACAAATGTTCCTAATATCTTTGAGAACCATCACATCAATGACGTCGGCGAAAAGATTGCCTGTTGTGTTGTGGACATACAAGAGTTGATCAAGAAGAAGTGAATGTTCGAGGACGTTGAGGACAAATAAGAAGATGACACCGTGGGGAATTATGATTCAGTCTGATACACATGGCGAAGATGTTGACGCTGCTGCTGTGGATGATGATTACATTGCTTTTGTCGTATTTGCCTGTCAGAAGACGTTTTTTATCTACTATGTGAAATTGTGTTTGCTATGACAACTGAAACCTGATGAACATGTTGTTTAGTATTTTGATGTGAGAACGTCACTTGTTATGTATGCTGATTTGTGTTTGGTGATTGTGTGACGACTAAAACATGATGAAATTGTTGTTTAGTTGTACTCATATTTGGCTGTGAAACTTGAATTTGATGACATAGTTTGCTGTTGGACTGCAATTTGCTCGACGTCTTCGAATGAGAACAAAGCTGACCCGACAGGGCCTCTGCTATTTATTTATTTATGAGAAAAAGAGGATACCCCCTGATTTCTGTTAATAGAAATCGCTAGATGTTCACAACACTATGCCCAGCCTGCTACACAGGTTTCATTCATTACTAGTTTCAGCAAAGTGCTCATGTCATAGCCACTGAATACATCACGAGTTCCACATACACTGCAAATAAAGAGACAATCATCCTACAGAGCACATCGATTGCCTATTATCTTCACAAGCTCTTTCATATCCTCATTGCTGTCAAGGCCGTTCAGCAGCTGTTGCTTGGCCATGATCAGAGGAACTGCGTCTTTAACCTTCTGCTCTGCATCTTCCTCTTCTGTCGTTCCTTCAGTTACTTGTCCAACACCCCAACCTGCTGGTATTGGGATTCCTCGGCTAACCAAATAATCAGCATAGTTGCATTCCCCCACATCAGCAACTTCCCAGAAATACAAATCACACGAATTTTCCCTTTTCTGCACGAATCAAATTGGAAGATCACCAACCAAACTATTAAAAAATCAGCAACTGAAAGCAGCAGAACAACACTTAAACATATTATTACCCCATGATTCGGGCATTTGTAGAAGACTCGGCTAGGGTTGAGGATTGTGGTAGAGACGCGACGGATGACTCTGCGTGATTTGCCGCAGTGGCACCATACCAACGACAGCGAGTTGCGATGAGCAATCAGCTGCGGTGTGCGTGCCGGCGGGGGTGTGATGAGACCCACAGGCGATGGTATAGGTGGCGACTTAGCGCATATCTAGTTGTTGCCTGCTGAAGAGCAGGTGGACGAGCAGCTAGCGGACATGGTTGTTGCGGCCAGAGCTTCTGATGCTAGGCAGAGTAAGTAGAGAAGAGGAGAAGCGAACATTGGATATGTCAGTTTCATTACTTGCAGAGTAGCATAGCACCATATATAGCCATAGTCTAGGTTTGGATTCGAACCAGCTACAGGAGCACGTCTCTCTTTTTCCTAAAACTCGGCAATGTCTCTTTACAGGTACACTAGCTTGTTCTGTACACCTTCCCAAGTCTTTGATTTTCTTTCCCTTTTTTGCGAGGAAGGAAGGAGGACAAAATTGAGAGTTCCTGGGACTCGAACCCAAGACCTCTCGGTTGAAAACCAAGGTTGCTAGTCACTTATGTGGCGAAGGTTCCGTGGGAGGAGGACGGCAAACGAACGCATTTTCCTCGCAGTTTTAGTTGCGACACAAGATCGAACGGTCGTAGTTTCGGGAATGTTATCAGGCCAACAAGCCCAGTTTTTCTTTTCTTCCTATATATAAAAAAGTATGCTACTTGGTGTCGGCTTAGTCAACAAACGATTGTGCCAACCTTGACCGTTGGATTGACATTCAACATCTATCGTGTTTCTTCAGTCTCTTCTTCCTCGAGCCGCCAAAGCCAAACCAGCATCAGTGAGACCGCCTGCTCCCGCCTCCCACGGCTGGTTGTGCTGCTGCGCATGCATCATGGCCACATCGCACCCTAAAACTCTGCGTATCTTCCCCAGATTCTGTTTGTTCCCGTCCGAGGCCTCACCATTGTCCTCCGCCTTGGTTCGCTCACCGCGGCGCTGCCCTCCGGTGTTGTCAACATAGTCAACAACCGAGAGGAATAAGGAGATGACTGTACATGGTGAGGATGACAGTAGGGACCCAGCAGCATGCGCAGTAATCTTGTTTTTTCGGGACGGAGAAGGGTATCAACTGGGTTGTGCGGGACCCGTGGCCCGTCTAGCCCAGGCTTTTATTTCATCTGTTTAGCACATGACCAGCCCAGTTTGTTTTTTTCCTTTCTGAAAATGGCTAGCCAGCTATTTTGTTTTTTGTAGAATAACCAACGTAGGCCTACTTGCTTTTCTACGCCCTGCTGGGCCGGAAATCTTTCAAGACGAGGAGGGATGCATTTTGCCTAGAAAATGGGCTATAAGTAATAAGAAATGGGCTATAAGTAATAAAAATGGGCTGTAAAATGAAAAAATACAACAAACAGGCAATTAGTTCCAAAATATTGTTTTCTTTTGGATTTTGATATTTTAAATTTCATTGTTTTTGTGCGGGTAAAATTTCATTGAATTTAAATTAAGGTATATTTAGATTTAAAATTAATTTGAATCTGGCTACAAATTTCGGGCTGTATGCTGTTTGGGACAGATTTGAACGCTGACTTGTGGGTCTACTAGGTTGACGTGTACTTTGGCTTTGTCAACTTAGTCCACAAACGATTCTAGCAGCAGTGGCCGTTGGATGTTAATCCAATGGCCGTGCTGCTTCTTCAATATCTGATCTTCTCGCTCCAGCCACCCAAACCAGCACCG
>NC_041385.1:443444649-443446473 GCF_002162155.2 Triticum dicoccoides
ACCCACCAGCTATATCTTCGCACGCAAGGAAGTGCCTCCTTATTACGCACAAAAATGAATACCCCCTGCTAGTTGGGACCCACCATAGTGGGAGGATGACTTGTGGGCCAACTAAGTTGACGGGGACGGAGGGCTTTGTCAACTTAGTCAATATGAACGATTCTAGCTCCAGTGGCCGTACGATGTCCATCCAACGGCCGTAGTGCTTCTTCAACCTCTGGTCTTCTTGCTCCAGCCGCCCAAACCAGCGCCGGTCGTTCCACGTGCTCCTGCCTCTCATGGCCGGCTGTGATGCCGCGGAGGCCTCACCGCCCCCTACTACTCCCACCGCTGGCCAGGCCATCCCTCTACTCACACACACCCCCTGTTATTCTGCGGCGATGGCATCCTCACACCGCAGCCGAACCAGTGAACCCTCGTACTCGTCTCCGCACAGGCTTCCACTGCCGCGTCTTCCCCGGCTCCGCGTCGTCCCCTTCCTAGGCCTCGCCGTCGTCCACCGTCGTGGTGCTCTCAGCGCGGCGTGGTCAATGTGGTCAAGGAACGACTTCCATTGGACGTGGACTATACATGGAGAGGCTGACAGCTGGGTCCACGGTCGCAGCAACGAAGTGCCTCCTTATTACGCGGAAAATAATGATTCCTCCACCTGACAGTTGGGACCCACCGGACGGGCCACTATATTTCGCGAAAAAAAATTTCCCCCCTAACTGCTGGGACCCACCAGCTACATCTTCACACGCAAGGAAGTACGTCCGGGCAAAAAAAAATGATTCACCCCCTTACTGCTAGGACCCACCAGCTACATCTTCGCACACAAGGAAGTGCCTGACAGCCGGGACCCACCTGGTCGAAGCGTATGTAGCGTTGTCATTCTGGTCACGAATGCATACGTACATACTGGTGGATGTAGAGGCGCGCATGTGTCAAAGTAGAGGCGCGCACGTAGCATGTACACGTACGTACAGCGGCCAGTGTGCAAGAAAGAAAATATGGCCACGTACGAACATACGGGCGGGGTCTCGAACGCATACTCACGCATACGTACGGCCAGGGCTCGTGTACATGGCTGGGTCGGAACGGAGAAACTGCATCGTCGTCATGTTCATGGGGAGGCAACAGAATGCGTCGTGTTCATGGGGAGGCAACGAAATGCTCGTGTTCATCGGGAGGCAACGGAACGCATGGGAGCCAACCAGCTTGGACGGAAGAGGTGATGGAAACGAGGCCTGGCGTACCGCAGAACGGAGGAAGCGGCCTTGTGTTCGACCGGCCACGTTCAAAATAGGATCCTGTTCATCGGGAGGGGTCTGGCGTATCGCAAAATAGAGGAAACGGACCTCCTACGGTCAAAACGGGGGTCCTGTTGATCGGGAGGGGTGTGGCGTACCGCAAAACGGACAAAACAGACTTGTGTTAGAGTGCTATGGTCGAAACGGGGGTCATGTTCATCAGGAGGGGTGTGGCGTACCGCAAAACAGGACTCCACGAGATATTGTTCATCTCCACCGTCGACCTCCTCCAGCCTCCACGGGCTACTGTTCATCCACCGTCGAACTCCTCCAGCCTCCACCTGCGACTGTTCATCCACTGGCTCCTATTCATCCAGCCTCCACCGCGCGCTACTCCACCGGCTACTGTTCAACCACCCCTCTCCACGGGCTCCTGTTCAATCACCCCCTACTGTTCATCCACCCCTCCACCGTCTACTATTCAACCAGCCCTCCACGGGGTCGTCCTGTTCATCCAGCCCTCCACGGGGTCCTGTTCATCCAGCCCCAACCGGCTCGATCGATTAGGGTCCTATTCATCCACCCCCACCGC
>NC_041385.1:443446803-443455151 GCF_002162155.2 Triticum dicoccoides
CAATGTTCATCTAGAGGCAGCATCGACCGGCTTCAGTTAGCAGCAGTAGCAAAGGAATCGCTCGATCGGGTTCAGTTAACAGCCATCGATCGATCGCTCGGGTTCAGTAATGCGTAGCCTGCAGTGCAATCTCTCAGGTTCAGCTAGAGCCCAACGCTTCGCTCGGGTTCAATTAGAGCCAACGCCTCGCACAAACGCGTGTATGTGTACGAGAATGCGCATCGCTCAGCCCCCGACCACCCACCGTAACTGGGAACTCGCTGAAATTTTCCTTGCCCTCGCTTCTACCACGTTTTTTCCGTCATGGACGGCCCAAAGAATGTCATGCAGCTGCGTCTCCGGCCCGCCCAGGACGGAAAGCCCATTTTCTGTCATTATTTTTTGTCATAGAAGTAGGTGCCCACCACATCTATGATGATACCGGGTTTTGTCACAATTATCATCATAGAAGTGTCATAGGTATGACAGGAAAAAAATTCGTTCGGCCCAAAATGTCACGGATGTGTCTTTTTTTGTAGTGACTAGCCTCGCGAGGGAGCCTGGAGGGATCAGCCTCGCGAGGACCGCCCGCAGGGCAACGCAGGTCTTCCTCTGATGCCACCGCCAAGAAGGAATGATGACCACCACCAGGACGAGGGGGCTGGGGGCTTCCAGGAGCCGCGTGCTATCGCTTGCATCTTGGGCGGCGCCCAGGCCCCAGCCTCTCAGCGCATCTTCAAGCAGTTTGCTCGCGAGGTGAATGCAGTCCTTCCCAAGCTCGATGCCACGCGCCCGCTCAGATGGTCCATGAGCGCCATCACTTTCAGCTTAGCAGACCAACTCAAGTGTGCGGCCACAGTTGGCGTCCTTCCAACGCTTTGCTCCCCAGTCATCAGCAACGTGCAAGTTACCAGGACCCTAATCGATGGCAGTGCAGGCCTCAATGTCCTGTCCGTCGAGATGTTCGACAACCGTCAAGTGCCATATGATCAACTCCAGCCTACCAAGCCTTTCTCAGGAGTTACTGACGGCTCCACTACCCCGATAGGGCAGGTCTGCCTCCCTATCACTTTCGGATAGCACAACAACTACCGTACCGAGCTCATCGACTTCGACGTCGCCCATATTCGCCTGCCGTACAACGCCATCCTCGGGTATCTGGCCCTGGCCAAGTTCATGGCGGTGACCCACCATGGCTACAATGTCCTCAAGATGCCAGGAAGCGGCAGAATCATCACAGTCCCCTGTGAAGAAAAGGATGTGGTGTGCTATCTTGAGCGCGCATTTCAATCTGCATCAATTCAGGACCCAGACTACAAGAGCGAGAACCCTCCTGAGGTAGTTCCCAAGAAGAAGAAAACATCGCCCGGCTCAAGGCCTCAGGAGGTTGGCATCTCCGGAGGTGTCGCTTCAGGATCTGCGCCCGTGCAAGGGGCACCTCCCTCCATCGCATAGGAAGGCGCGCACGGCGCCCTCCTCGGGCAGGGCTCGGGGGCTCCCTTCTGGAGGGCCTCAAACTTTGCCAAGATCATGAGGGAGGCGCTCGGGTACCACTTGGAGGCGTGCTTCACAGCACGTTTCCCTCAGGAAGGCATGGGGCAAGGAAGGCCCAACCCTCAGGAGTTCATCACCAAGGCCACTCAGGAGCTTCAGGAATCAAGAGTCATACGCGGAGATCGCCGCCTACCTGGTGTAGCTCCCCATCCGGGTGAGGATGGCGGGCTGCACGTCTGCATCGACCTATCGGGGCTCAACCGAGCCGCATCTCAGGAGCGCCTCTGGCCTTCGCGCGTGGGACATTGTGAGGGTCCACCGCACAGCTACGTTTGCATGCCTTTCGACCTGCCGAACACGGCTGTTGCTCACCAGCATTGTCTGCGGAGCATTCTGGCAGCTCAGCAGGCCAGGCATCACGCGGTCCTGGCGGAGATGGAGATGGTCCTCGAGGAACCGCCTGGGCACCCAGAGCCTCCCGAGGCTCAGGGCTTCGCTGGCTCGTGAGGGCCGTTCTCTTCACCGTGCATCTTTGGCTACTCCAACACACCCCTCTACAACGGTGCCAGGTGACATCTTCTGAGTTCATTTCAGTTGGGAGCGCCCTCAGGGCTGCATCATTCTCAGGTCGCGTGGATCTTCCCCTGCGGCATGTATCCCTTTTGCTTATGTCTTTAGTTTACCTTGCTGGGGGGCGCCCCTCGGGCTGCATCATCCCCCAAGCCGCTCAGGCCTGACCCAATGGCATGTACCCTTCCTGCTTTTATCTAAGCTGATTTGCCTTTCATGCTTAACCTGCTTGTGGTTATCGCCTGCTTGATTGACACCTACCTCTGGAGCTGCTTACGCTGGCACGGCGCTTTTGCATGGGTCCATCCCTGCAATGCCGACAAGCTCTGGCCCACGGCAGCCCCACAAGCGTCACCTCATCAGGCCCTCAGTGCCCTCACCACTCTCTTGAAGCGACCAATGGCCGGCCGGCAACCATAATGGCAGCTTGTGCTTCTCTCGTGTTGGTTTAAAGGAACCCCCTGAGGTCAACGGCGGGTGGCACCACGAGCTATCCCTTTCTTTCCCGCGTGATCCGCTTGCGCGTTAAAAGGGGGGCTCCTGAGCATCACGACTCAGGAGCTCTTACTAGCTCTCCTGCCCTCACTCCCTGGCCTTGTCCACGGCATCGCGACCAGGCATACAAGCGGCGGCTGAGCTTGCTCGAGGGCCGGAACCTGAGGACGTAGAGCACTAAGGCGAGTGTGGGGAAGAGAGGAGAAGCTCACGAGGGCCTAACCCAGCTGCATCCCAGCTGCCAACGTCCAAGTCCGACGCAACACGATGGCACGACTCCATGCCTTCGAGATAAGTTTTGCGACTGCGGTAGCTGATCAATGCGACATGGAATCCCCACCTAATGCAGCTCTGTGACGGCAACGTTGCCTTCCTTTCTCATCTCTCGGCGGCTGCTTGTGCGCTAAAGGGGACCTCATGAGCATCGTGCCTCGGGGGCTCTTACGGGACCTCAGGCCGCTCACCTCCTGGCCTTGACCATGGCATCACAACCTGGCATACCAGCGACGGCTGAAGCCTGCCTGGGGACCGGGACCTGTCAACGTAGACCATCGAGTCATCATGAGATTAGAAAGGGGGAACCAAGCCGGGACAGGTCAGGCATTCACGTCGTTCCATAATAAGGATAATATCAATAAAAGATATCGCGGACCCTTTACATGCCCCCACGGGGTATTTCCTCGATTCCTCGCAGGGAACAAAAGACGTGAATACTAAGGAGCCCTAACTACACGCGCCTCCATGGTCGACGCCATCATCAACAGTGGGCCACAAGAGGCTGGCGCCAACCTCATCCAGATCAGCTGTGCCGACGTCCTGGTGCAGCCGCCTTGTTCCGGGCACAACACGAGCTCGGGGGCACGTAGCTCTCATCGCTCGCCTCCGGAGTCACGAGGAGCTCGGGAGAGTCGCTGGACTCCCAAGCATCATCGGTGCTGCCAGAGGAGCCGTTGGGGAAACGGGTGGCAGGCCTAGCTCTTGCCACGTCGGTGTCCTGGCTGCCTCCTCTGGGGCAGCACTCCAGCCGGCGGCCTTCTGCGTCAAAGACCTTGAAGAGCATCAAGGAGGCGCCATCTTATTCAAAGTGAATCACGAGGGCACCCCCTGTTCGGCAAACCCGAGAAATCTCGCCCTAGCCTTGGGTCATGAAGACCTTGCCCGGAGCGACGACTTCAACCTCCGCTCCAGTCGTCGGGGCACCATAGTTGGCGTGCTGTAGCCAAAGCTCGAGAGGCCCCCTCAGCGGCATCTCTAAGGCAAAGAATGGAGGGAAGTGGATCCAGGTGCTTGGAGGCATCGCAGCATGAAGCACGAGCTCACGAGGGGAGTCCGTGGTGTGGACTCCAGGAGCAACGGCGCGCCCCGCCGTGGCTCATCGACCTCGCCTATGGCGCGGGCGGCGGCGCTCACCATCTCCCTCTCCAGGGCCCTCGGCCCGGTGTAGGGGTAGCGGGAACCCAGGAGGTGGTCGCTCGTACCAAGGCCTCGTCATCTCCGGCCACGTAGCCTCGTCACGGCAGCGCGGGACCAGCCGTTTCTTCGGCGGGAGCGGGTCAGGCCCCTCCCGGGGGGCTTTCCTTTCTCTTCGGCTGAGAACCGGTGGATCAGTGCCATTGGCGTCAAGAGTAGAGGAGGAGCAAGAGAGAAGAAGCAAGCGGAGCAAGGAGAGATGGACAATGGGGGCTCACGCCTCTCCGTACTTATAGTCCAGAGGAGGCCAACCGCCGGCCTCCACGATCATAGATAATGATGACTTTTTTTGCATGCACCAGGCACTCGTCAAATCGGGCAGTTGCCAAGGCAGCGTGGGGGAGCAGAGACGCCCACGTCCACTCAGTCGCCATGTGTCAACCAAGGCCGCAGGCTATTGGGGCCTGTGGCGCTCCGCACTTGCCCTTTGGCTTCACTACTAAGCCAAGTCCGAGCGCGCCTTGGGCCCGGGGGCTACTTTCGGTGTTCTGGATATGGGGGTATCCAGACTTGCCTGCCTGCAGTCAGCGGCGTGGCTCAGCAGTGGCCCAGTGCAGCCCGTCTTCATCAACCCAAGATCAAGACCCTCCCGAGGGGCCAAGCCTTGCGGGGCGGACGACACAAGGCCTCCTCGGGGGTGGCCTCACCAGGAAGGCTAGCGAGGAGGCGGAGAGATCAAGGAAAGGGTACCTTGCGAGGTGCTCATGACGCAAGCCATGACGATCAAGGCCAGGCGGGCGCCAGACTGCGCAGTGTCCTCGTTTCCTCTTTGGTGCAAAGGGGGCAAGCGCAGGCACGGAGTACCGAGGCATCAAGCAAAGGTTTCCATATCGGTGCAACAAGACCAAGACCAGCAGGACGGCAGGACGGAGGTCACCGTGGAGCCCAAGACGGCGTCATCGCCAGTGCCTTTGGCAGTTGAAGACCACCTTTAGTCAGGATAGCTTGTACTAGCTGTCCCCCTTCAAATCCCGCCGTTGTGGAACCCCTTCTGGCTGCCGAGTTCATCCGCAATATATACCACTCCGAGTGGCTCACCAATGTCGTTATGGTCCCCAAGAAAGATAAATCACTTCGAATGTGTGTTGACTACAAGCACATCAATCGGGCCTGCCCAAAAGATCATTTTCCTCTGCCCCGCATCGACCAGATAGTCGACTCAACTACGGAATGTGAGCGACTGTCCTTTTTGGATGCTTATTCCGGGTACCATCAGATCCGACTGTATGGACACGACGAGATAAAGACAGCTTTCATCACCCCATTCGGGTGTTTTTGCTATGTTAGCCACATTCATGCGCATGATTCAGAAGTGCCTGCTCACTCAAATCAGTTGGAATGTGGAAGCATACATGGATGGCATAGTGGTCAAGTCACGCAAAGGTTCCGACCTGCTGACTGACCTCGCCAAAACCTTTGCCAACTTAAGAAGATATGATATCAAGCTCAATCCATCAAAATGATTCGGAGTCCCCGACAGGAAGTTACTCAGTTTTCTTGTTTCTGAACGAGGGATCGATGAATCCAGAGAAGATTGGCACAATCCTCTGAATGAAGCGCCCAGTGCGTGTGCACGATGTTCAGAAGCTTACTGGTTGTTTGGCTGCATTGAGCCGATTCATCTCACGCCTTGGTGAAAAGGCACTGCCTCTTTACCGACTAATGAAGAAGTCTGACAAGTTCGAGTGGAATGACGAAGGTGAAGCAGTGTTTGAAGAGCTCAAAGCCCTTCTTTCCACCCAGCTGGTTCTTGCTCCTCCAGCCATCAAGGAGCCTTTACTGCTTTACATCGTAGCCACGGGACAGGTTGTTAGCACAATGCTCACGGTCGAGCGGGAGGAAGAAGGCAAAGCCTTCAAAGTTCAGCGCCCTGTGTATTACATTTCAGAAATCTTGACCTCGTCCAAGCAGAGATACCCTCATTATCAGAAGCTTGTTTATGGGATTTACCTGACCACAAAGAAGATTGCACACTATTTCTCTGATCACTCAGTTTTAGTCGTCAGCAATGCTCCATTATCAGAGATTCTGAATAACAGAGATGCAACTGGTCGAGTGGCAAAATGGGCGATTGAACTCCTTCCTTTCGATGTCAAGTTTGAGGCAAAGAAAGCCATCAAGTCTCAAGCAATTGCGGATTTCCTCGCAGAGTGGATAGAACAAAAGCAGCCGACTCAGATTCAGTCAGAACATTGGACCATGTTCTTTGATGGGCCCAAAATGTTGAATGGCTCTGGTGCAGGAGTGGTTTTAGTGTCCCCAAGAGGTGACAAGCTCAGTTATGTCCTCCAGATTCACTTTGATTCTTCAAACAATGAAGTTGAGTATGAGGCGCTATTGTATGGGTTGCGTATGGCCATTTCACTCGGCGTCCGGCACTTGATGGTCTACGGCGACTTAGACTTACTGGTTAATCAAGTAATGAAGGAATGGGACGTCAGGAGTCCAGCAATGACCGATTATTGCAATGCAGTGAGGAAGCTAGAGAAGAAGTTTGAGGGGTTAGAGCTCCACCACATTCCCAGAATCAAGAATCAAGTTGCCGATGACCTGGCAAAGATAGGTTCCACTCGGAAGCCTATTCCCAGCAACATGTTCTTGGAGCATCTCCACACCCCGTCAGTACAAGAAGATCCCTTCAAGGAAGAGACCCCACAACCGAAGAGTTCAACCGATCCGACTGAGATCGAAGTCCCAGCTGTGGTCGACCTAATCATGGAAGTCCTAGTAATCACGCCCGATTGGATGGTTCCGTACATCACGTACATACTCAGGCAAGAGCTCCCAGAGGATGAGGATGAGGCTCGCCAAATAGTCCGTCAATCGAAAGCTTTTACCGTGATAAAAAGGACAGCTTTACAGAGAAAGTGTCACAAGAGTGGCTCAATGCTGCATCACCCCAGAAGAAGGTCGAATGATCTTAAACGAAATCCACTCGGGGACCTGTGGTCACCATGCGTCCTCTTGGACCATCGTGGCCAAAGCAAACCGAGCGGTGTTCTATTGGCCTTGGGCAAATGAGATGGCAAAAGATATAGTCGACAAGTGCGCAGGTTGCCAGTTCTACTCCAACATGTCTCACAAGCTTGCGTCTGCCTTGAAGACTATTCTACTCGTATGGCCGTTTGTAGTCTAGGGGTTGGATATGGTTGGACCCTTCAGGACCGGCAGAAGTAGTTTCACTCATTTGCTCATAGCAGTTGACAAGTTCACCATGTGGATCGAAGCCAAGCCCATCAAGAACCTTGATTCAAGCACTATCGTTAGTTTCATCAAGGAGTTGATATTCAGATATAGAGTTCCTCACAGCATTATCACAGATAACGGCTCCAATTTTGATTCTGATGAATTCAAGGCACTCTGTGCATCCCAAGGCACTCGGGTTGACTATGCATCTGTTGCACACCCGTAGTCGAATGGGCAAGCACAAAGGGCGAATGGTTTGATCCTCCAAGGGATAAAACCCCGACTGATGCGTGACCTCAAGCACGCTGCTGGAGCTTGGGTGACTGAGTTACCATCCGTCTTATGGGGGCTGAGAACAACGCAGAACCGGTCGACTGGCCGAACCCCATTCTTCTTTGTGTATGGCGCCGAGGCTGTGCTTCCAAGTGACTTGCTGCACAATGCTCCCCGGGTGGAACTCTTCTCAAAAGCTGAAGTAGGGCAAGCACGCAAAGACGCAATTGATCTCCTAGAAGAGGGACGCGAGATGACTTTGATTCGGTTGACCATCTATCCATAAGATCTGTGTTGATTCCATGCCCGTAATGTCAGAGGTCGAGTGTTCCAGGAAGGAGACCTTGTGCTCCAAGTGGATCAGAAACGGCCTCACAAGCTTGTTCCGGCCTGGGAAGGTCCCTTCTTCATCACCAAGGTGCTTCACAATGGAGCGTACCACATCTACAATGTAGCCAAGAATATGGATGAGCCACGCGCATGGAATGCAGAGCTGCTTCGTCCTTTCTATACAAAAAATCACTCGACCCAACGGGTTGTAAGAAGAATACTTCAGTTTGCTTCCCAAAGACAAGATTTTTGCAGTATCTTAATGATTGATTTCCCATAATCATTTGTTTCCAAATCCCCCAGTGGGTGGCATAGCCACGAACCTGATTCGCCTAAGTTAAAACCATTCCAAGTGGAGAGCAATCCTCCCACTCGGGGGCTTAGCTGCGACCCTACACTCATCTAAGTTAAAAAACACTCCGAGTGGAGAGCAATCCTCCCACTCAGGGGCTTAGCTGCGACCGCGTACTCGCCTAAGTTAAAAAATACTCCAAATGGAGAGCAATCCTCCCATTCGGAGGCTTAGTTGCGACCCCGTACTCGCCTAAGTT